>NC_088422.1:5592209-5597209 GCF_034236695.1 Oncorhynchus nerka | reverse complement strand
CCCAGTAGTCCTTACTACCCCCTAGCAGACAGCCCCTAGCTCCTACCCCAGTAGTCCCTACTACCCTCTAGCAGACAGCCCCTAGCTCTTACCCCAGTAGTCCCTACTACCCTCTAGCAGACAGCTCCTAGCTGCTACCCCAGTAGTCCCTACTACCCTCTAGCAGACAGCCCCTAATTCCTACCCCAGTAGTCCCTACTACGCCCTAGCAGACAGCCCCTAGCTCCTACCCCAGTAGTCCCTACTACCCTCTAGCAGACAGCCCCTAGCTCCTACCCCAGTAGGAGCTACTACCCCCTAGCAGACAGCCCCTAGCTCCTACCCCAGTAGTCCCTACTACCCCCTATCAGACAGCCCCTAGTTCCTACCCCAGTAGTCCCTACTACCCCCTAGCAGACAGACCCTAGCTCTTACCCCAGTAGTCCCTACTACCCTCTAGCAGACAGCCCCTAGCTCCTACCCCAGTAGGAGCTACTACCCTCTAGCAGACAGCCCCTAGCTCCTACCCCAGTAGGAGCTACTACCCCCTAGCAGACAGCCCCCACCTCTCCCTCTCTCTCACCTGTCTCCCATCTGTCTTCCCCCCTCTCTCATTAGTCTCCAATCGGTCTCCACCTCTCCATCTCTCTCCATTAGTCTCCCATCTGTCTTCCCCTCTCTCCCATCTCTCTCCCACTTGTCTCCCATCTGTCTTCCCCTCTCTCCCACCTGTCTCCAGTCTGTCTCCATCTGTCTCCCATCTGTCATCTGTCTCCTATAATTCTCCATCTGTCTCAACCTCTCAGTCTGTCTCCCATCTGTCTCCCATCTGTCTCCTATCTCTCTCCATGTCTCTCCATCTGTCTCCTATCTGTTTCCATCTGTCTCCCATCTGTCTCCTATCTGTCTCCATGTCTCTCCATCTCTCACTATATGTCTCCATGTCTCTCCATCTCTCACTATCTGTCTCCTATCTGTCTCCATGTCTCTCCATCTCTCACTATCTGTCTCCATGTCTCTCCATCTCTCACTATCTGTCTCCATGTCTCTCCATCTCTCACTATCTGTCTCCATGTCTCTCCATCTGTCTCCTATCTGTCTCCATGTCTCTCCATCTGTCTCCATCTGTCTCCCATCTGTCTCCTATCTGTCTCCATGTCTCTCCATCTCCCTCCATCTGTCTCCTATCTGTCTCCATGTCTCTCCATCTGTCTCCCATCTGTCTCCCATCTGTCTCCTATCTGACTCCATGTCTCTCCATCTGTCTCCTATCTGTCTCCATGTCTCTCCATCTGTCTCCCATCTGTCTCCCATCTGTCTCCTATCTGTCTCCATATCCGCCTCCTATCTGACTCCATGTCTCTCCATCTGTCTCCTATCTGTCTCCATGTCTCTCCATCTGTCTCCCATCTGTCTCCCATCTGTCTCCATATCTGTCTCCATATCTGTCTCCTATCTGTCTCCATGTCTCCCCATCTGTCTCCTATCTGTCTCCATGTCTCTCCATCTGTCTCCTATCTGTCTCCATGTCTCTCCATCTGTCTCATATCTGTCTCCATATCTGTCTCCCATCTGTCTCCTATCTGTCTCCATGTCTCTCCATCTGTCTCCTATCTGTCTCCATGTCTCTCCATCTGTCTCCTATCTGTCTCCATGTCTCTCCATCTGTCTCTCCATCTGTCTCCCATCTGTCTCCTATCTGTCTCAATTTCTCTCCATCTGTCTCCTATCTGTCTCCATGTCTCTCCATCTGTCTCCTATCTGTCTCCATGTCTCTCCATCTGTCTCCAATCTGTCTCCTATCTGTCTCCATGTCTCTCCATCTGTCTCCTATCTGTCTCCATGTCTCTCCATCTGTCTCCTATCTGTCTACATATCTGTCTCCCATCTGTCTCCTGTCTGTCTCCATGTCTCTCCATCTGTCTCCTATCTGTCTACATATCTGTCTCCCATCTGTCTCCTATCTGTCTCCATGTCTCTCCATCTGTCTCATATCTGTCTCCATATCTGTCTCCCATCTGTCTCCTATCTGTCTCCATCTGTCTCCTATCTGTCTCCATGTCTTTCCATCTGTCTCCTATCTCTCTCTATCTGTCTCCATTTCTCTCCATCTGTCTCCCATCTCTCTCTATCTGTCTCCATGTCTCTCCATCTGTCTCCAATCTGTCTCCATATCTGTCTCCCATCTGTCTCCTATCTGTCTCCATGTCTCTCCATCTGTCTCATATCTGTCTCCATGTCTCTCCATCTGTCTCCCATCTGTCTCCTATCTGTCTCCATGTCTCTCCATCTGTCTCCTATCTGTCTCCATGTCTCTCCATCTGTCTCCCATCTGTCTCCATGTCTCTCCATCTGTCTCCTATCTGTCTCCATGTCTCTCCATCTGTCTCATATCTGTCTCCATGTCTCTCCATCTGTCTCCCATCTGTCTCCTATCTGTCTCCATGTCTCTCCATCTGTCTCCTATCTGTCTCCATGTCTCTCCATCTGTCTCCTATCTGTCTCCATCTCTCTCCCCTCTCTCTCCCATCTGTTTCCCCATCTGTCTCCCCCATTTTCTCCCATCTATCTCTGTCTCTAATAATCAGAAAATGATAATAACCATCTGTTGTTTCCCAGCAGTGCCGCGTCACAGTAAGGACCAAAAAGAAAAGGGGAGAGGTCCGAAAGTAAAAAGTAAAAAAGGAAAGAAGAAAAAGAAGACAAGAACCTCCACAGCCTTCAACCCTGAACACACGTCAGCAGGACAGACGTTAGCAGGACAGACGTCAGCAGGACAGATGTCAGCAGGACGGACGTCAGCAGGACAGACGTCAACAGGACAGACGTCAGCAGGACGGACGTCAACAGGACAGACGTCGGAGTTCCCGGCCGCACACACACACCAGACGTCAGGACGTGTCACAGAGGACCCTTGTAGCTTTTCCCACAAGGGCTACTGTATCCATGGGCTCTGCAAGTACATGGCAGACCTGAGAGAGCCAGTGTGTATGTGAGTACAACACTGGTGTGTGTGTGTGTGTGTGTGTGTGTGTGTGTGTGTGTGTGTGTGTGTGTGTGTGTGTGTGTGTGTGTGTGTGTGTGTGTGTGTGTGTGTGTGTGTTGTGTGTTGTGTGTTGTGTGTGTATGTGTGTGTGTGTAATGAAGGATAGATTGACTGACTGATTGACTGTTTGGTTAACTGACTATCTGACTGACTGGCGTACTTTTTCATTGATTGACTGATTTAATGAATCGATTGACCCCCCCTCCCTCCTCTCCCCCCCAGGTGTAATAAAGGATACGATGGTGAGCGCTGTGGGATCCTGCTCCTACCTACGACGAACAAGGAGGACAGCGGCAGAGCCGAGGTGGTTCAGACGGTCCTGGTCGTTATAGCTGTGGTCCTCTCGTGCGTCAGCTGCCTCGCCATACTGCTCATGGCTTGCACACAGTGAGTATCAAGTTTCAACGCTTAATGCCAGTGAAATACCTTTCTTGGCAAGATCTATCCCCAACAATCAATGACAATGTAACACACACACACACAAATAACAATATCCCATAATGTCAAAGTGGAATTACATTTGTAGAAATGTTTACAACTTAATTACAAAAGAAAAGTTGAAATGTCTTGACTCATTAGGTATTCAACACTTTTGTCATGGGAAGCCTAAATAAGTTCAGGAGTAAAAATGTCCTTAGCAAGTCACATAATAAGTTGCATGGACTCACTCTGTGTACAATAATAGTGTTTAACGTGATTTTTAAATGACTACCTCATCTCTGTACCCCCACACATACAATTATCTGTAAGGTCCCTCAGTCGAGCAGCAAAGAAGAGCACCTAAAGCAGACATTGAATATCCCTTTGAGCATAGTGAAGTTATTAATTACACTTTGGATGGTGTATCAATACACCCAGTCACTACAAAGATACAGACGTCCTTCCTAACTCAGTTGCCGGAGAGGAAGGAAACTGCTCAGGGATTTTCACCATGAGGCCAATGGTGACTTTAAGTTACGGAGTTGAATGGCTGTGATAGACGAAACCTGAGGATGGATCAACAACACTAAAGTTACTCTACAATACTAACTTAAATGACAGAGTGAAAAGAAGAAATCCTGTACAGAATAAAAAATATTCCAAAACATGCATCCTGTTTACAACAAGGTACTAAAGTAAAACTGCAGAAAATGAACTTTATGTCCTGAATACAAAGAGTTATGTTTGGAGCAAATCCAACAAAACACAGTACCACTCTTCATATGTTCAAGTATGGTGGTGGCTGCATCATGTTATGGGTATGCTTGTCATCCGCAAGAACTAAGGCGTTTTTAAGAGTAAAAAGAAACGGAATAGAGCTAGGCGTAGGCAAAATCCTAGATGAAAACCTTGTTCAGTCTGCTTTCCACCAGACACTGGGAGATGAATTCACCTTTCAGCAGGACAATAACCTGGTTCAGTGTGCTTTCCACCAGACACTGGGAGACAAATCCACCTTTCAGCAGGACAATAACCTGGTTCAGTCTGCTTTCCACCAGACACTGGGAGACAAATCCACCTTTCAGCAGGACAATAACCTGGTTCAGTCTGCTTTCCACCAGACACTGGGAGATGAATTCACCTTTCAGCAGGACAATAACCTGGTTCAGTCTGCTTTCCACCAGACACTGGGAGATGAATTCACCTTTCAGCAGGACAATAACCTGGTTCAGTCTGCTTTCCACCAGACACTGGGAGACAAATCCACCTTTCAGCAGGACAATAACCTGGTTCAGTCTGCTTTCCACCAGACACTGGGAGATGAATTCACCTTTCAGCAGGACAATAACCTGGTTCAGTCTGCTTTCCACCAGACACTGGGAGACAAATCCACCTTTCAGCAGGACAATAACCTGGTTCAGTCTGCTTTCCACCAGACACTGGGAGACAAATCCACCTTTCAGCAGGACAATAACCTGGTTCAGTCTGCTTTCCACCAGACACTGGGAGACAAATCCACCTTTCAGCAGGACAATAACCTGGTTCAGTCTGCTTT
>NC_088422.1:5504709-5587209 GCF_034236695.1 Oncorhynchus nerka | reverse complement strand
TTGTTCATTATCTAATCATGGGGTTGTCCACTATCTAATCATGGGGTTGTCCACTATCTAATCATGGGGTTGTTCACTATCTAATCAGGGCATGGGGTTGTTCATTATCTAATCATGGGGTTGTCCACTATCTAATCATGGCATGGGGTTGTTCACTATCTAATCAGGGCATGGGGTTGTTCACTATCTAATCAGGGCATGGGGTTGTTCACTATCTAATCAGGGCATGGGGTTGTTCATTATCTAATCATGGGGTTGTTCATTATCTAATCATGGGGTTGTTCATTATCTAATCATGGGGTTGTTCACTATCTAATCATGGGGTTGTTCATTATCTAATCATGGGGTTGTTCACTATCTAATCATGGGGTTGTTCATTATCTAATCATGGGGTTGTTCATTATCTAATCATGGGGTTGTTCACTATCTAATCATGGGGTTGTCCACTATCTAATCATGGCATGGGGTTGTTCACTATCTAATCAGGGCATGGGGTTGTTCACTATCTAATCAGGGCATGGGGTTGTTCACTATCTAATCATGGCATGGGGTTGTTCACTATCTAATCAGGGCATGGGGTTGTTCACTATCTAATCAGGGCATGGGGTTGTTCACCATCTAATCAGGGCATGGGGTTGTTCACTATCTAATCAGGGCATGGGGTTGTTCACTATCTAATCATGGGGTTGTTCATTATCTAATCATGGGGTTGTTCATTATCTAATCATGGGGTTGTTCACTATCTAATCATGGGGTTGTCCACTATCTAATCATGGCATGGGGTTGTTCACTATCTAATCAGGGCATGGGGTTGTTCACTATCTAATCAGGGCATGGGGTTGTTCACTATCTAATCAGGGCATGGGGTTGTTCATTATCTAATCATGGGGTTGTTCATTATCTAATCATGGGGTTGTTCATTATCTAATCATGGGGTTGTTCACTATCTAATCATGGGGTTGTCCACTATCTAATCATGGCATGGGGTTGTTCACTATCTAATCAGGGCATGGGGTTGTTCACTATCTAATCAGGGCATGGGGTTGTTCACTATCTAATCAGGGCATGGGGTTGTTCATTATCTAATCATGGGGTTGTCCACTATCTAATCATGGCATGGGGTTGTTCACTATCTAATCAGGGCGTGGGGTTGTTCACTATCTAATCAGGGCATGGGGTTGTTCACTATCTAATCAGGGCATGGGGTTGTTCACTATCTAATCAGGGCATGGGGTTGTTCACTATCTAATCAGGGCATAGGGTTGTTCACTATCTAATCATGGGGTTGTTCACTATCTAATCATGGGGTTGTTCACTATATAATCAGGGCATGGGGTTGTTCACTATCTAATCAGGGCATGGGGTTGTTCACTATCTAATCAGGGCATGGGGTTGTCCACTATCTAATCAGGGCATGGGGTTGTTCACTATATAATCAGGGCATGGGGTTGTTCACCATCTAATCAGGGCATGGCGTTGTTCACTATCTAATCAGGGCATGGGGTTGTTCACTATCTAATCAGGGCATGGGGTTGTTCATTATCTAATCATGGGGTTGTTCACTATATAATCAGGGCATGGGGTTGTTCACTATCTAATCAGGGCATGGGGTTGTTCACTATCTAATCAGGGCATGGGGTTGTTCACTATCTAATCAGGGCATGGGGTTGTTCACTATCTAAGCAGGGCATGGGGTTGTTCACTATCTAATCATGGGGTTGTTCACTATCTAATCAGGGCATGGGGTTGTTCACTATCTAATCAGGGCATGGGGTTGTTCACTATCTAATCAGGGCATGGGGTTGTTCACCATCTAATCAGGGCATGGGGTTGTTCACTATCTAATCAGGGCATGGGGTTGTTCACTATCTAATCAGGGCATGGGGTTGTTCACTATCTAATCAGGGCATGGGGTTGTTCACTATCTAATCAGGGCATGGGGTTGTTCACTATCTAATCAGGGCATGGGGTTGTTCACTATCTAATCAGGGCATGGGGTTGTTCACTATCTAATCAGGGCATGGGGTTGTTCACCATCTAATCAGGGCATGGGGTTGTTCACCATCTAATCAGGGCATGGGGTTGTTCACTAACTAATCAGGGCATGGGGTTGTTCACTATCTAATCAGGGCATGGGGTTGTTCACTATCTAATCAGGGCATGGGGTTGTTCACTATCTAATCAGGGCATGGGGTTGTTCACTATCTAATCAGGGCATGGGGTTGTTCATTATCTAATCATGGGGTTGTTCATTATCTAATCATGGGGTTGTTCATTATCTAATCATGGGGTTGTTCACTATATAATCAGGGCATGGGGTTGTTCACTATCTAATCAGGGCATGGGGTTGTTCACTATCTAATCAGGGCATGGGGTTGTTCACTATCTAATCAGGGCATGGGGTTGTTCACTATCTAAGCAGGGCATGGGGTTGTTCACTATCTAATCATGGGGTTGTTCACTATCTAATCAGGGCATGGGGTTGTTCACTATCTAATCAGGGCATGGGGTTGTTCACTATCTAATCAGGGCATGGGGTTGTTCACCATCTAATCAGGGCATGGGGTTGTTCACTATCTAATCAGGGCATGGGGTTGTTCACTATCTAATCAGGGCATGGGGTTGTTCACTATCTAATCAGGGCATGGGGTTGTTCACTATCTAATCAGGGCATGGGGTTGTTCACTATCTAATCAGGGCATGGGGTTGTTCACTATCTAATCAGGGCATGGGGTTGTTCACTATCTAATCAGGGCATGGGGTTGTTCACCATCTAATCAGGGCATGGGGTTGTTCACCATCTAATCAGGGCATGGGGTTGTTCACTAACTAATCAGGGCATGGGGTTGTTCACTATCTAATCAGGGCATGGGGTTGTTCACTATCTAATCAGGGCATGGGGTTGTTCACTATCTAATCAGGGCATGGGGTTGTTCACTATCTAATCAGGGCATGGGGTTGTTCACTATCTAATCAGGGCATGGGGTTGTTCACTATCTAATCAGGGCATGGGGTTGTTCACTATCTAATCAGGGCATGGGGTTGTTCACTATCTAATCAGGGCATGGGGTTGTTCACTAACTAATCAGGGCATGGGGTTGTTCACTATCTAATCAGGGCATGGGGTTGATCATTATCTAATCAGGGCATGGGGTTGTTCACTATCTAATCAGGGCATGGGGTTGTTCACTATCTAATCAGGGCATGGGGTTGTTCACTATCTAATCAGGGCATGGGGTTGTTCACTATCTAATCAGGGCATGGGGTTGTTCACTCTCTAATCAGGGCATGGGGTTGTTCACTATCTAATCAGGGCATGGGGTTGTTCACTATATAATCAGGGCATGGGGTTGTTCACTATCTAATCAGGGCATGGGGTTGTTCACTATATAATCAGGGCATGGGGTTGTTCATTATCTAATCATGGGGTTGTTCACTATCTAATCAGGGCATGGGGTTGTCCACTATCTAATCAGGGCATGGGGTTGTTCACTATCTAATCAGGGCATGGGGTTGTTCACTATCTAATCAGGGCATGGGGTTGTTCACTATATAATCAGGGCATGGGGTTGATCATTATCTAATCAGGGCATGGGGTTGTTCACTATATAATCAGGGCATGGGGTTGTTCACTATCTAATCAGGGCATGAGGTTGTTCACTATCTAATCAGGGCATGGTGTTGTTCACTATATAATCAGGGCATGGGGTTGTTCACTATATAATCAGGGCATGGGGTTGTTCATTATCTAATCATGGGGTTGTTCACTATCTAATCAGGGCATGGGGTTGTTCACTATCTAATCAGGGCATGGGGTTGTTCACTATCTAATCAGGGCATGGGGTTGTTCACTATCTAATCAGGGCATGGGGTTGTTCACTATCTAATCAGGGCATGGGGTTGTCCACTATCTAATCAGGGCATGGGGTTGTTCACTATCTAATCAGGGCATGGGGTTGTTCACTATCTAATCAGGGCATGGGGTTGTTCACTATCTAATCAGGGCATGGGGTTGTCCACCATCTAATCAGGGCATGGGGTTGTCCACCATCTAATCAGGGCATGGGGTTGTTCACCATCTAATCATGGGGTTGTTCACCATCTAATCATGGGGTTGTTCACTATCTAATCAGGGCATGGGGTTGTTCACTATCTAATCAGGGCATGGGGTTGTTCACTATCTAAACAGGGCATGGGGTTGTCCACTATCTAATCAGGGCATGGGGTTGTTCACTATCTAATCAGGGCATGGGGTTGTCCACCATCTAATCAGGGCATGGGGTTGTTCACTATATAATCAGGGCATGGGGTTGTCCACCATCTAATCAGGGCATGGGGTTGTCCACCATCTAATCAGGGCATGGGGTTGTTCACCATCTAATCATGGGGTTGTTCACTATCTAATCAGGGCATGGGGTTGTTCACTATCTAATCAGGGCATGGGGTTGTTCACTATCTAATCAGGGCATGGGGTTGTTCACTATCTAATCAGGGCATGGGGTTGTCCATCATCTAATCATGGGGTTGTTCACTATCTAATCAGGGCATGGGGTTGTTCACTATCTAATCAGGGCATGGGGTTGTTCACTATCTAATCAGGGCATGGGGTTGTTCACTATCTAATCAGGGCATGGGGTTGTTCACTATCTAATCAGGGCATGGGGTTGTTCACCATCTAATCAGGGCATGGGGTTGTTCACCATCTAATCAGGGCATGGGGTTGTTCACTAACTAATCAGGGCATGGGGTTGTTCACTATCTAATCAGGGCATGGGGTTGTTCACTATCTAATCAGGGCATGGGGTTGTTCACTATCTAATCAGGGCATGGGGTTGTTCACTATCTAATCAGGGCATGGGGTTGTTCACTATCTAATCAGGGCATGGGGTTGTTCACTATCTAATCAGGGCATGGGGTTGTTCACTATCTAATCAGGGCATGGGGTTGTTCACTATCTAATCAGGGCATGGGGTTGTTCACTAACTAATCAGGGCATGGGGTTGTTCACTATCTAATCAGGGCATGGGGTTGATCATTATCTAATCAGGGCATGGGGTTGTTCACTATCTAATCAGGGCATGGGGTTGTTCACTATCTAATCAGGGCATGGGGTTGTTCACTATCTAATCAGGGCATGGGGTTGTTCACTATCTAATCAGGGCATGGGGTTGTTCACTCTCTAATCAGGGCATGGGGTTGTTCACTATCTAATCAGGGCATGGGGTTGTTCACTATATAATCAGGGCATGGGGTTGTTCACTATCTAATCAGGGCATGGGGTTGTTCACTATATAATCAGGGCATGGGGTTGTTCATTATCTAATCATGGGGTTGTTCACTATCTAATCAGGGCATGGGGTTGTCCACTATCTAATCAGGGCATGGGGTTGTTCACTATCTAATCAGGGCATGGGGTTGTTCACTATCTAATCAGGGCATGGGGTTGTTCACTATATAATCAGGGCATGGGGTTGATCATTATCTAATCAGGGCATGGGGTTGTTCACTATATAATCAGGGCATGGGGTTGTTCACTATCTAATCAGGGCATGAGGTTGTTCACTATCTAATCAGGGCATGGTGTTGTTCACTATATAATCAGGGCATGGGGTTGTTCACTATATAATCAGGGCATGGGGTTGTTCATTATCTAATCATGGGGTTGTTCACTATCTAATCAGGGCATGGGGTTGTTCACTATCTAATCAGGGCATGGGGTTGTTCACTATCTAATCAGGGCATGGGGTTGTTCACTATCTAATCAGGGCATGGGGTTGTTCACTATCTAATCAGGGCATGGGGTTGTCCACTATCTAATCAGGGCATGGGGTTGTTCACTATCTAATCAGGGCATGGGGTTGTTCACTATCTAATCAGGGCATGGGGTTGTTCACTATCTAATCAGGGCATGGGGTTGTCCACCATCTAATCAGGGCATGGGGTTGTCCACCATCTAATCAGGGCATGGGGTTGTTCACCATCTAATCATGGGGTTGTTCACCATCTAATCATGGGGTTGTTCACTATCTAATCAGGGCATGGGGTTGTTCACTATCTAATCAGGGCATGGGGTTGTTCACTATCTAAACAGGGCATGGGGTTGTCCACTATCTAATCAGGGCATGGGGTTGTTCACTATCTAATCAGGGCATGGGGTTGTCCACCATCTAATCAGGGCATGGGGTTGTTCACTATATAATCAGGGCATGGGGTTGTCCACCATCTAATCAGGGCATGGGGTTGTCCACCATCTAATCAGGGCATGGGGTTGTTCACCATCTAATCATGGGGTTGTTCACTATCTAATCAGGGCATGGGGTTGTTCACTATCTAATCAGGGCATGGGGTTGTTCACTATCTAATCAGGCATGGGGTTGTTCACTATCTAATCAGGGCATGGGGTTGTCCATCATCTAATCATGGGGTTGTTCACTATCTAATCAGGGCATGGGGTTGTTCACTATCTAATCAGGGCATGGGGTTGTTCACTATCTAATCAGGGCATGGGGTTGTTCACTATCTAATCAGGGCATGGGGTTGTCCACCATCTAATCATGGGGTTGTTCACTATCTAATCAGGGCATGGGGTTGTTCACTATCTAATCAGGGCATGGGGTTGTTCATTATCTAATCAGGGCATGGGGTTGTTCACTATCTAAGCAGGGCATGGGGTTGTTCACTATCTAATCAGGGCATGGGGTTGTCCACTATCTAATCAGGGCATGGGGTTGTTCACCATAACTAATCAGGGCATGGGGTTGTTCACTATCTAATCAGGGCATGGGGTTGTTCACTAACTAATCAGGGCATGGGGTTGTTCACTATCTAATCAGGGCATGGGGTTGTTCACTATCTAATCAGGGCATGGGGTTGTTCACTATCTAATCAGGGCATGGGGTTGTTCACTATCTAATCAGGGCATGGGGTTGTTCACTATCTAATCAGGGCATGGGGTTGTTCACTATCTAATCAGGGCATGGGGTTGTCCACCATATAATCAGGGCATGGGGTTGTCCACTATCTAATCAGGGCATGGGGTTGTCCACTATCTAATCAGGGCATGGGGTTGTCCACTATCTAATCAGGGCATGGGGTTGTCCACTATCTAATAATCATGGGGTTGTTCACTATCTAATCAGGGCATGGGGTTGTTCACTATCTAACCAGGGCATGGGGTTGTCCACCATCTAATCAGGGCATGGGGTTGTCCACCATCTAATCAGGGCATGGGGTTGTCCACCATCTAATCAGGGCATGGGGTTGTTCACCATCTAATCATGGGGTTGTTCACCATCTAATCATGGGGTTGTTCACTATCTAATCAGGGCATGGGGTTGTTCACTATCTAATCAGGGCATGGGGTTGTTCACTATCTAAACAGGGCATGGGGTTGTCCACTATCTAATCAGGGCATGGGGTTGTTCACTATCTAATCAGGGCATGGGGTTGTCCACCATCTAATCAGGGCATGGGGTTGTTCACTATATAATCAGGGCATGGGGTTGTCCACCATCTAATCAGGGCATGGGGTTGTCCACCATCTAATCAGGGCATGGGGTTGTTCACCATCTAATCATGGGGTTGTTCACTATCTAATCAGGGCATGGGGTTGTTCACTATCTAATCAGGGCATGGGGTTGTTCACTATCTAATCAGGGCATGGGGTTGTTCACTATCTAATCAGGGCATGGGGTTGTCCATCATCTAATCATGGGGTTGTTCACTATCTAATCAGGGCATGGGGTTGTTCACTATCTAATCAGGGCATGGGGTTGTTCACTATCTAATCAGGGCATGGGGTTGTTCACTATCTAATCAGGGCATGGGGTTGTCCACCATCTAATCATGGGGTTGTTCACTATCTAATCAGGGCATGGGGTTGTTCACTATCTAATCAGGGCATGGGGTTGTTCATTATCTAATCAGGGCATGGGGTTGTTCACTATCTAAGCAGGGCATGGGGTTGTTCACTATCTAATCAGGGCATGGGGTTGTCCACTATCTAATCAGGGCATGGGGTTGTTCACTAACTAATCAGGGCATGGGGTTGTTCACTATCTAATCAGGGCATGGGGTTGTTCACTAACTAATCAGGGCATGGGGTTGTTCACTATCTAATCAGGGCATGGGGTTGTTCACTATCTAATCAGGGCATGGGGTTGTTCACTATCTAATCAGGGCATGGGGTTGTTCACTATCTAATCAGGGCATGGGGTTGTTCACCATCTAATCAGGGCATGGGGTTGTTCACTATCTAATCAGGGCATGGGGTTGTCCACCATATAATCAGGGCATGGGGTTGTCCACTATCTAATCAGGGCATGGGGTTGTCCACTATCTAATCAGGGCATGGGGTTGTCCACTATCTAATCAGGGCATGGGGTTGTCCACTATCTAATAATCATGGGGTTGTTCACTATCTAATCAGGGCATGGGGTTGTTCACTATCTAACCAGGGCATGGGGTTGTTCACTATCTAATCAGGGCATGGGGTTGTTCACTATCTAATCAGGGCATGGGGTTGTTCACTATCTAATCAGGGCATGGGGTTGTCCACCATATAATCAGGGCATGGGGTTGTCCACTATCTAATCAGGGCATGGGGTTGTCCACTATCTAATCAGGGCATGGGGTTGTCCACTATCTAATCAGGGCATGGGGTTGTCCACTATCTAATCATGGGGTTGTTCACTATCTAATCATGGGGTTGTTCACTATCTAATCAGGGCATGGGGTTGTTCACTATCTAATCAGGGCATGGGGTTGTCCACTATCTAATCAGGGCATGGGGTTGTCCACTATCTAATCAGGGCATGGGGTTGTCCACTATCTAATCATGGGGTTGTTCACTATCTAATCATGGGGTTGTTCACTATCTAATCAGGGCATGGGGTTGTTCACTATCTAATCAGGGCATGGGGTTGTCCACTATCTAATCAGGGCATGGGGTTGTCCACTATCTAATCAGGGCATGGGGTTGTTCACTAACTAATCAGGGCATGGGGTTGTTCACTATCTAATCAGGGCATGGGGTTGTTCACTATCTAATCAGGGCATGGGGTTGTCCACTATCTAATCATGGGGTTGTTCACTATCTAATCAGGGCATGGGGTTGTTCACTATCTAATCAGGGCATGGGGTTGTTCACTATCTAATCAGGGCATGGGGTTGTTCACTATCTAATCATGGGGTTGTTCACTATCTAATCATGGGGTTGTTCACTATCTAATCAGGGCATGGGGTTGTTCACTATCTAATCAGGGCATGGGGTTGTTCACTATCTAATCAGGGCATGGGGTTGTTCACTATCTAATCAGGGCATGGGGTTGTTCACTATCTAATCAGGGCATGGGGTTGTTCACCATCTAATCAGGGCATGGGGTTGTTCACCATCTAATCAGGGCAAATCTATCACTTCGTGGTTTCATTTCAGAGAGATAAATAAGGATGTTTTTCTGCTAAATGCTAAATATCCACCTCACTCTCAGAGAAATCAGTAGTACAGCTAGGTTTTACACAGTAATAATATATATCTGCCTCCCTCTCAGAGAAATCAGTAGTACTGCTAGGTTTTACACAGTAATAATATATATCTGTCTCACTCTCAGAGAAATCAGTAGTACTGCTAGGTTTTACACAGTAATAATATATATCTGTCTCACTCTCAGAGAAATCAGTAGTACTGCTAGGTTTTACACAGTAATAATATATATCCTCCTCACTCTCAGAGAAATCAGTAGTACTGCTAGGTTTTTACACAGTCTAATGTAACAAATAACTACATAAAAAAAAAAAACTGTACGAATTATACAAAATGTTGTAAAAAATGTAATTTCATACAGTAACACAAGATTTGTATGTAAAACATTTCCATTTGATTATTACCTCATTTAGCAGATGCTATTATCCAGAGCGACTTACAGTATTAGTTACATTTATCTTAAAATGAAAAACGTAAAATGTCTGAAAGAGTTAGGAATGGTGTTTATGAAGGGGTTAGGAAGGGATTAGGAAGGGATTAGGAATGAGTTAGGAAGGGGTTATGAAGGGGTTATGAAGGAGTTAGGAAGGGGATAGGAAGGGGTTAGGAAGGGGTTAGGAAGGGGTTAGGAAGGGGTTAGGAAGGGGTTATGAAGGAGTTAGGAAGGGGTTAGGAAGGAGTTAGGAAGGGGTTACGAAGGAGTTATGAAGTGGTTAGGAAGGGCTTAGGAAGGGGTTAGGAAGGGGATAGGAATGAGTTATGAAGGAGTTAGGAAGGGGTTGTGAAGGGGTTAGGAAGGAGTTAGGAAGGAGTTATGAAGAAGTTATGAAGGGGTTATGAAGGGGTTAGGAAGGGGTTAGGAAGGAGTTAGGAAGGAGTTAGGAAGGAGTTAGGAAGGGGTTGGGAAGGGGTTAGGAAGGGGTTAGGAAGGAGTTAGGAAGGAGTTAGGAAGTAGTTAGGAAGGAGTTAGGAAGGGGTTGTGAAGGGGTTATGAAGGGGTTAGGAAGGGGTTAGGAAGGAGTTAGGAAGGAGTTAGGAAGGGGTTAGGAAGGAGTTAGGAAGGGGTTAGGAAGGAGTTAGGAAGGAGTTAGGAAGGGGTTAGGGAAGGGGTTAGGAAGGAGTTAGGAAGGGGTTAGGAAGGGGTTATGAAGGAGTTATGAAGGAGTTAGGAAGGAGTTAGGAAGGGGTTAGGAAGGAGTTAGGAAGGGGTTAGGAAGGAGTTAGGAAAGGAGTTAGGAAGGATTTAGGAAGGAGTTAGGAAGGAGTTAGGAAGGGGTTAGGAAGGAGTTAGGAAAGGAGTTAGGAAGGGGTTAGGAAGGAGTTATGAAGGAGTTAGGAAGGAGTTAGGAAGGGGATAGGAAGGAGTTAGGAAGGAGTTAGGAAGGAGTTATGAAGGGGTTATGAAGGAGTTAGGAAGAGGTTATGAAGGGGTTATGAAGGGGTTAGGAAGGGGTTAGGAAGGAGTTAGGAAGGGGTTAGGAAGGGGTTATGAAGGAGTTATGAAGGAGTTAGGAAGGAGTTAGGAAGGGGTTAGGAAGGAGTTAGGAAGGGGTTAGGAAGGAGTTAGGAAAGGAGTTAGGAAGGATTTAGGAAGGGGTTAGAAGTGGTTAGGAAGGGGTTAGGAAGGGGTTGTGAAGGGGTTATGAAGGGGTTAGGAAGGGGTTAGGAAGGAGTTAGGAAGGAGTTAGGAAGGGGTTAGGAAGGAGTTAGGAAGGGGTTAGGAAGGAGTTAGGAAGGAGTTAGGAAGGGGTTAGGAAGGGGTTAGGAAGGAGTTAGGAAGGGGTTAGGAAGGGGTTATGAAGGAGTTAGGAAGGAGTTAGGAAGGGGTTAGGAAGGGGTTATGAAGGAGTTATGAAGGAGTTAGGAAGGAGTTAGGAAGGGGTTAGGAAGGAGTTAGGAAGGGGTTAGGAAGGAGTTAGGAAAGGAGTTAGGAAGGATTTAGGAAGGAGTTAGGAAGGAGTTAGGAAGGGGTTAGGAAGGAGTTAGGAAAGGAGTTAGGAAGGGGTTAGGAAGGAGTTATGAAGGAGTTAGGAAGGAGTTAGGAAGGGGATAGGAAGGAGTTAGGAAGGAGTTAGGAAGGAGTTATGAAGGGGTTATGAAGGAGTTAGGAAGAGGTTATGAAGGGGTTATGAAGGGGTTAGGAAGGGGTTAGGAAGGAGTTAGGAAGGGGTTAGGAAGGGGTTATGAAGGAGTTATGAAGGAGTTAGGAAGGAGTTAGGAAGGGGTTAGGAAGGAGTTAGGAAGGGGTTAGGAAGGAGTTAGGAAAGGAGTTAGGAAGGATTTAGGAAGGGGTTAGGAAGTGGTTAGGAAGGGGTTAGGAAGGGGTTGTGAAGGGGTTATGAAGGGGTTAGGAAGGGGTTAGGAAGGAGTTAGGAAGGAGTTAGGAAGGGGTTAGGAAGGAGTTAGGAAGGGGTTAGGAAGGAGTTAGGAAGGAGTTAGGAAGGGGTTAGGAAGGGGTTAGGAAGGAGTTAGGAAGGGGTTAGGAAGGGGTTATGAAGGAGTTATGAAGGAGTTAGGAAGGAGTTAGGAAGGGGTTAGGAAGGAGTTAGGAAGGGGTTAGGAAGGAGTTAGGAAAGGAGTTAGGAAGGATTTAGGAAGGAGTTAGGAAGGAGTTAGGAAGGGGTTAGGAAGGAGTTAGGAAAGGAGTTAGGAAGGGGTTAGGAAGGAGTTAGGAAGGAGTTAGGAAGGAGTTATGAAGGAGTTAGGAAGGAGTTAGGAAGGGGATAGGAAGGAGTTAGGAAGGAGTTAGGAAGGAGTTATGAAGGGGTTATGAAGGAGTTAGGAAGAGGTTATGAAGGGGTTATGAAGGAGTTAGGAAGGGGTTAGGAAGGAGTTAGGAAGGGGTTATGAAGGAGTTAGGAAGGGGTTAGGAAGGAGTTATGGGGGTTAGGAAGGGCTTAGGAAGGGGTTAGGAAGGGGATAGGAAGGAGTTATGAAGGGGTTATGAAGGAGTTAGGAAGGGGTTGGGATAGGGTTAGGAAGGGGATAGGAAGGAGTTATGAAGGAGTTAGGAAGGGGTTGTGAAGGGGTTAGGAAGGAGTTAGGAAGGGGTTAGGAAGGAGTTATGAAGAAGTTATGAAGGGGTTATGAAGGGGTTAGGAAGGGGTTAGGAAGGAGTTAGGAAGGAGTTAGGAAGGAGTTAGGAAGGGGTTAGGAAGGGGTTAGGAAGGAGTTAGGAAGGAGTTAGGAAGGAGTTAGGAAGGGGTTGTGAAGGGGTTATGAAGGGGTTAGGAAGGGGTTAGGAAGGGGTTAGGAAGGGAAGGAAGGGGTTAGGAAGGGGTTAGGAAGGAGTTAGGAAAGGAGTTAGGAAGGATTTAGGAAGGAGTTAGGAAGGAGTTAGGAAGGGGATAGGAAGGAGTTAGGAAGGAGTTAGGAAGGAGTTATGAAGGGGTTAGGAAGGGGTTAGGAAGGGGTTAGGAAGGAGCCAGCCAGTCAGCCAGCCAGCCAGTCAGTCAGTCAGTAGGTCAGCCAGTCAGCCAGCCAGCCAGCCACTCATTCAGTCAGTAGGCCAGTCAGTAGGCGAGTCAGCCAGTCAATCAGTCAGCCAGCAAGCCAGTCAGTCAGTCATTCAGTCAGCCAGCCAGATAGTCAATCAGTCAGTCATTCAGCCAGTCAGTCATTGAGTCAGTCAGCCAACCATTCAGCCAGCCAATCAGTCAGTCAATCATTCAGTCAGTCAGTCAGCCAGCCAGCCAGCCAGCCAGCCAGCCAATCAGTCAGTCATTCAGCCAGCCAATCAGTTAGTCATTCAGCCAGTCAGTCATTCAGCCAGCCATTCAGCCAGCCAATCAATCAGTCAGTCATTCAGCCAGCCAATCAGTAAGTCAGGTAAAAAGTGGGTTCGCGTGTGAATGTCACCACCACAGCATTTCATCATAACTAACTGCCTTTACTGACACACACACACACACACACACACACACACACACACACACACACACACACACACACACACACACACACACACACACACACACACACACACACACACACACACACACACACACACACACACACACACACACACACACACACACACACACACACACACACACACACACACACACACACACACACACACACACACATACACACACACGTTTCCTATGTAGGGTGCGGTGATGATGGTAGAAGTGGCAGAGGCAGTGTTGGTGAGGGTGAGGTGAGCGTTTCCATGGGGACAGAGTAAACACAGATAATTGGGTCAGCCTTGATTTAATGGACATGTATATTACTGTGTGATTGGTATTTCCTGTGTCAGTGTTGAGTTATAACCCTTCCCCTGATTCTGTCCTCTCTCACCAATCTATGATATTTCCTGTGTCAGGGTTGAGTTATAACCCTTCCCCTGATTCTGTCCTCTCTCACCAATCTATGGTATTTCCTGTGTCAGTGTTGAGTTATAACCCTTCCCCTGATTCTGTCCTCTCTCACCAATCTATGATATTTCCTGTGTCAGGGTTTAGTTATAACCCTTCCCCTGATTCTGTCCTCTCTCACCAATCTTTGGTATTTCCTGTGTCAGGGTTTAGTTATAACCCTTCCCCTGATTCTGTCCTCTCTCACCAATCTTTGGTATTTCCTGTGTCAGGGTTTAGTGAAAGTCCTTCCCCTGATTCTGTCCTCTCTCACCAATCTATGGTATTTCCTGTGTCAGGGTTTAGTTATAACCCTTCCCTGATTCTGTCCTCTCTCACCAATCTATGGTATTTCCTGTGTCAGGTTTAGTGAAAGTCCTTCCCCTGATTCTGTCCTCTCTCACCAATCTATGGTATTTCCTGTGTCAGGGTTTAGTTATAACCCTTCCCCTGATTCTGTCCTCTCTCACCAATCTATGATATTTCCTGTGTTAGGGTTTAGTTATAACCCTTCCCCTGATTCTGTCCTCTCTCACCAATCTATGATATTTCCTGTGTTAGGGTTTAGTTATAACCCTTCCCCTGATTCTGTCCTCTCTCACCAATCTATGGTATTTCCTCTGTCAGGTTTAGTGAAAGTCCTTCCCCTGATTCTGTCCTCTCTCACCAATCTATGGTATTTCCTGTGTCAGGTTTAGTTATAACCCTTCCCCTGATTCTGTCCTCTCTCACCAATCTATGGTATTTCCTGTGTCAGGGTTTAGTGAAAGTCCTTCCCCTGATTCTGTCCTCTCTCACCAATCTATGGTATTTCCTGTGTCAGGGTTTAGTGAAAGTCCCCCTGATTCCGTCCTCTCTCACCAATCTATGGTATTTCCTGTGTCAGGGTTTAGTGAAAGTCCTTCCCTGATTCTGTCCTCTCTCACCAATCTATGGTATTTCCTGTGTCAGGGTTTAGTTATAACCCTTCCCCTGATTCTGTCCTCTCTCACCAATCTATGGTATTTCCTGTGTCAGGTTTTAGTTATAACCCTTCCCCTGATTCTGTCCTCTCTCACCAATCTATGGTATTTCCTGTGTCATGGTTTAGTTATAACCCTTCCCCTGATTCTGTCCTCTCTCACCAATCTATGGTATTTCCTGTGTCAGGGCTTAGTGAAAGTCCTTCCCCTGATTCTGTCCTCTCTCACCAATCTATGGTATTTCCTGTGTCAGGGTTTAGTGAAAGTCCCCCTGATTCCGTCCTCTCTCACCAATCTATGGTATTTCCTGTGTCAGGGTTTAGTGAAAGTCCTTCCCCTGATTCTGTCCTCTCTCACCAATCTATGGTATTTCCTGTGTCAGGGTTTAGTTATAACCCTTCCCCTGATTCTGTCCTCTCTCACCAATCTATGGTATTTCCTGTGTCAGGTTTTAGTTATAACCCTTCCCCTGATTCTGTCCTCTCTCACCAATCTATGGTATTTCCTGTGTCATGGTTTAGTTATAACCCTTCCCCTGATTCTGTCCTCTCTCACCAATCTATGGTATTTCCTGTGTCAGGGCTTAGTGAAAGTCCTTCCCCTGATTCTGTCCTCTCTCACCAATCTATGGTATTTCCTGTGTCAGGTTTTAGTTATAACCCTTCCCCTGATTCTGTCCTCTCTCATCAATCTATGGCTGTACATGTTCACCTCTGATCCACCTGTTTGTTGTCACCTATCATTCTACTTATCAAAGTTGAACAGAAGTCCCACCATGTTCCACAGACAGTCTCTCTCCTCCCCCCATCCACAGACAGTCTCTCTCCTCCCCCCATCCACAGACAGTCTCTCTCCTCCCCCTATCCACAGACAGTCTCTCTCCTCCCCCTGTCCACAGACAGTCTCTCTCCTCCCCCTATCCACAGACAGTCTCTCTCCTCCCCCTGTCCACAGACAGTCTCTCTCCTCCCCCTATCCACAGACAGTCTCTCTCCTCCCCCTGTCCACAGACAGTCTCTCTCCTCCCCCTGTCCACAGACAGTCTCTCTCCTCCCCCATCCACAGACAGTCTCTCTCCTCCCCTGTCCACAGACAGTCTCTCTCCTCCCCTATCCACAGACAGTCTCTCTCCTCCCTGTCCACAGACAGTCTCTCTCCTCCCCTATCCACAGACAGTCTCTCTCCTCCCCTATCCACAGACAGTCTCTCCTCCCCTGTCCACAGACAGTCTCTCTCCTCCCCCATCCACAGACAGTCTCTCTCCTCCCCTATCCACAGACAGTCTCTCCTCCCCTGTCCACAGACAGTCTCTCTCCTCCCTATCCACAGACAGTCTCTCCTCCCCTATCCACAGACAGTCTCTCTCCTCCCCCTATCCACAGACAGTCTCTCTCCTCCCCTATCCACAGACAGTCTCTCTCCTCCCCTATCCACAGACAGTCTCTCCTCCCCCTATCCACAGACAGTCTCTCTCCTCCCCCTATCCACAGACAGTCTCTCTCCTCCCCTATCCACAGACAGTCTCTCTCCTCCCCTATCCACAGACAGTCTCTCCTCCCCCTATCCACAGACAGTCTCTCTCCTCCCCTATCCACAGACAGTCTCTCTCCTCCCCCTATCCACACACAGTCTCTCTCCTCCCCTACCCACAGACAGTCTCTCTCCCCCCATCCACAGACAGTCTCTCTCCTCCCCTATCCACAGACAGTCTCTCTCCTCCCCCTATCCACAGACAGTCTCTCTCCTCCCCCTATCCACAGACAGTCTCTCTCTTCCCCTATCCACAGACAGTCTCTCTCCTCCCCCTATCTACAGACAGTCTCTCTCCTCCCCCTGTCCACAGACAGTCTCTCTACTCCCGAGGCACAGATAGTCTCTCTCCTCCCCCTATCCAAAGACAGTCTCTCTCCTCCCCCATCCACAGACAGTCTCTCTCCTCCCCCTATCCACAGACAGTCTCTCTACTCCCCGAGGCACAGACAGTCTCTCTCCTCCCCCTATCCACAGACAGTCTCTCCTCTCCCCTATCCATAGACAGTCTCTCTCCTCCCCCTATCCACAGACAGTCTCTCTCCTCCCCTATCCACAGACAGTCTCTCTCCTCCCCTATCCAAAGACAGTCTCTCTCCTCCCCCATCCACAGACAGTCTCTCTCCTCCCCTATCCACAGACAGTCTCTCTACTCCCCGAGGCACAGACAGTCTCTCTCCTCCCCCTATCCACAGACAGTCTCTCTCCTCCCCCTATCCACAGACAGTCTCCTCCTCCCCGAGGCACAGACAGTCTCTCTCCTCCCCCAACCACAGACAGTCTCTCTCCTCCCCCCCATCCACAGACAGTCTCTTTCCTCCCCCTATCCACAGACAGTCTCTCTCCTCCCCCATCCACAGACAGTCTCTCTCCTCCCCTATCCACAGACAGTCTCTCTCATCCCCTATCCACAGACAGTTTCTCTCCTCCCCTATCCACAGACAGTCTCTACTTCCCCGAGGCACAGACAGTCTCTCTCCTCCCCTATCCACAGACAGTCTCTCTCCTCCCCCTATCCACAGACAGTCTCTCTCCTCCCCTATCCACAGACAGTCTCTCTCCTCCCCTATCCACAGACAGTCTCTCTACTCCCCGAGGCACAGACACTCTCTCTCCCCCCCTATGCACAGACAGTCTCTCTCCTCCCCTATCCACAGACAGTCTCTCTCCTCCCCTATCCACAGACAGTCTCTCTCCTCCCCCTATCCACAGACAGTCTCTCTCCTCCCCCTATCCACAGACAGTCTCTCTCCTCCCCCTATCCACAGACAGTCTCTCTCCTCCCCCTATCCACAGACAGTCTCTCTCCTCCCCTATCCACAGACAGTCTCTCTCCTCCCCCTATCCACAGACAGTCTCTCTACTCCCCCGAGGCACAGACAGTCTCTCTCCTCCCCTATCCACAGACAGTCTCTCCTCCCCCTGTCCACAGACAGTCTCTCTCCTCCCCCTATCCACAGACAGTCTCTCTCCTCCCCTATCCACAGACAGTCTCTCTCCTCCCCCTATCCACAGACAGTCTCTCTCCTCCCCTATCCACAGACAGTCTCTCTCCTCCCCTATCCACAGACAGTCTCTCCCCCCCCTATCCACAGACAGTCTCTCTCCTCCCCCTATCCACAGACAGTCTCTCTCCTCCCCCATCCACACACAGTCTCTCTCCTCCCCTACCCACAGACAGTCTCTCCCCCCCCATCCACAGACAGTCTCTCCTCCCCTATCCACAGACAGTCTCTCTCCTCCCCCTATCCACAGACAGTCTCTCTCCTCCCTATCCACAGACAGTCTCTCTCCTCCCCTATCTACAGACAGTCTCTCTCCTCCCCTGTCCACAGACAGTCTCTCTACTCCCCGAGGCACAGATAGTCTCTCCTCCCCTATCCAAAGACAGTCTCTCTCCTCCCCCCATCCACAGACAGTCTCTCTCCTCCCCCTATCCACAGACAGTCTCTACTCCCCCGAGGCACAGACAGTCTCTCTCCTCCCCTATCCACAGACAGTCTCTCCTCTCCCCTATCCATAGACAGTCTCTCTCCTCCCCTATCCACAGACAGTCTCTCTCCTCCCCCTATCCACAGACAGTCTCTCTCCTCCCCATCCACAGACAGTCTCTCTCCTCCCCCATCCACAGACAGTCTCTCTCCTCCCCTATCCACAGACAGTCTCTCTCCTCCCCCTGTCCACAGACAGTCTCTCTTCTCCCCGAGGCACAGACAGTCTCTCTCCTCCCCCTATCCAAAGACAGTCTCTCTCCTCCCCCCCCATCCACAGACAGTCTCTCTCCTCCCTATCCACAGACAGTCTCTCTACTCCCCGAGGCACAGACAGTCTCTCTCCTCCCCTATCCACAGACAGTCTCTCTCCTCCCCTATCCACAGACAGTCTCTCTCCTCCCCCGAGGCACAGACAGTCTCTCTCCTCCCCCAACCACAGACAGTCTCTCTCCTCCCCCATCCACAGACAGTCTCTTTTCCCCCCTATCCACAGACAGTCTCTCTCCCTCCCCCATCCACAGACAGTCTCTCTCCTCCCCTATCCACAGACAGTCTCTCTCATCCCCCTATCCACAGACAGTTTCTCTCCTCCCCCTATCCACAGACAGTCTCCTCTACTCCCCGAGGCACAGACAGTCTCTCTCCTCCCCTATCCACAGACAGTCTCTCTCCCTCCCCTATCCACAGACACTCTCTCTCCCCTATGCACAGACAGTCTCTCTCCTCCCCTATCCACAGACAGTCTCTCTCCTCCCCCTATCCACAGACAGTCTCTCTCCTCCCCTATCCACAGACAGTCTCTCTCCTCCCCTATCCACAGACAGTCTCTCTACTCCCCGAGGCACAGACAGTCTCTCTCCTCCCCCTATCCACAGACAGTCTCTCTCCTCCCCTATCCACAGACAGTCTCTCTACTCCCCCCGAGGCACAGACAGTCTCTCTCCTCCCCCTATCCACAGACAGTCTCTCTCATCCCCCTATCCACAGACAGTCTCTCTCCTCCCCTAACTAGTCTTAGAGTAGACACAACAGCAGAACACTGACAGGTAAAACAGATACAGCCAGATATACACTGTATCCCCCGAGGATAGAACTTAAAAGTATTGTATCCCCCGAGGATATAACTTAAAAGTATTGTATCCCCCGAGGAAATAACTTAAAAGTATTGTATCCCCCGAGGATATAACTTAAAAGTATTGTATCCCCTGAGGATATAACTTAAAAGTATTGTATCCCCCGAGGATATAACTTAAAAGTATTGTATCCCCCGAGGATAGAACTTAAAAGTATTGTATCTCCCGAGGATATAACTTAAAAGTATTGTATCCCCCGAGGATAGAACTTAAAAGTATTGTATCCCCCGAGGACAGAACTTAAAAGTATTGTATCCCCCGAGGATAGAACTTAAAAGTATTGCATCTCCCGAGGACAGAACTTAAAAGTATTGTATTCCCCGAGGATAGAACTAAAAAGTATTGTATCCCCCGAGGATAGAACTTAAAAGTATTGTATCCCCCGAGGTTAGAACTTAAATGTATTGTATCCCCCGAGGATAGAACTTAAAAGTATTGTATCTCCCGAGGATATAACTTAAAAGTATTGTATCCCCCGAGGATAGAACTTAAAAGTATTGTATCCCCCGAGGACAGAACTTAAAAGTATTGTAACCCCCGAGGATAGAACTTAAAAGTATTGTATCCCCCGAGGATAGAACTTAAAAGTATTGCATCTCCCGAGGACAGAACTTAAAAGTATTGTATCCCCCGAGGATAGAACTTAAAAGTATTGTATCCCCCGAGGATAGAACTTAAAAGTATTGTATTCCCTGAGGATAGAACTTAAAAGTATTGTATCCCCCGAGGACAGAACTTAAAAGTATTGTAACCCCCGAGGACAGAACTTAAAAGTATTGTATCTCCCGAGGATAGAACTTAAAAATATTCAAAAGTATAAATTAAAACCTGTTGTTTCCAAAGTGATCATCCTAGACCTAGAGAGATAGTGTGACAGTACTATATACCATAACACTGGTTCATATACAAAGTGTAAATAGAAATAATCATATACATTGCTGTCTGCTGTTAGATCACCGTTGTCAGTGTACATTAGACATATTACCTAACTTCTCCAGACTCAGAGAAGCAATAGGCATGTCGGTAAAGGATAATAATAGCACCACCTAGTGGAGGAACTCGGTACTGCTGTACAAATGGAACTATTTACCTGGACAACAGAACCGCTCGTACATTAGAACCCATCTGTCGTTACCGAGAACTGTTTCATCTCAGATCCGGACAACAATCACCATGTCTCATCTTCAGGGGAGTTTGTCTGTGGTGGCAGCCTCAAAACTTCACAGCAAATGAGTCATTTGAACTAGCTAATCTCTAACCCATAAACCTCTTACCCTCTAACCCTAACCATTACCCTGCAACCAGGAGCCAGAGTACCCTAACCATTACCCTGGAACCAGGAGCCAGAGAACCCTAACTGCTACCCTGCAACCAGGAGCCAGAGAACCCTAACCGTTACCCTGGAACCAGGAACCAGAGAACCCTAACCGTTACCCTGCAACCAGGAGCCAGAGAACCCTAACCGTTACCCTGGAACCAGGAACCAGGGAACCCTAACCATTACCCTGCAACCAGGAGCCAGAGAACCCTAACTGCTACCCTGAACCAGGAACCAGGGAACCCTAACCGCTACCCTACAACCAGAACCAGAGAACCCTAAAACGTATTTCTCTCAAATGTTGTAAACAGTTAGTGAGAATTTCTCCTTTGCCCAGATAATCCGTCCACCTGACAGGTGTGGCATATCACGAAGCTGATTAAACCTTGTGCTGGGGACAATATAAGGCCACTCTAAAATGTGCAGTTTTTCAAGTTTTGAGGAGCATGCAATTGGCATGCTGACTGCAGAAATGTCCACCAGAGCTGTATAATAATTTAATGTTAATTTCTGTTTTCATTTGTTTACCATTTTGTTGGGGAAAACTGATTGGCTGGCTGGTCCTGGCTCCCAAATGGCAGGGCCTATGCCCTCTCAGGCCCACCCATGTGAAATCCATAGATTAGACCTAATGAATGCATTTCAATTGACTCATTTCCTTATATAAACTGTAACTCAGTCAAATCGTTGACATTGTTGCATGTTGCATTTATATTTTTGTTCAGTTTAGTTACACACTACGTTGCCAAAAGTATGTGGACACCCTCGTCGAACATCTCATTCCAAAATCATGGGCATTAATATGGAATTGGTCCCTCCCTTTGCTGCTATAAGAGCTTCCACTCTTCTGGTAAGTTCTTCCACTAGATGTCAGAATATTGCTGCAGGGACTTGCTTCCATTCAGCCACGAGCATTAGTGAGGTCGGGCACTGATGTTGGGCGATTAGGCCTGGCTCACAGTCGGTGTTCCAATTCATCCCATCAGTGTTCAATGGAGTTGAGGTCAGTCAAGTTCTTCCACACCGATCTCAACCAACCATTTCTGTATGGACCTCGCAATGTTCACGAGGGCTTTGTCATGCTAAAACAGGGAAGGGCCTTCCCCAAACTGTTGCCACAAAGTTGGAAGCATAGAATCATCTAGAATGTCATTGTACGCTGTAGCGTCAATATTTTCCTTTACTGGAACTAAGAGGCCTAGCCTGATCCATGAAAACCGCTCCAGATCATTATTCCTCCTCCACCAAACTTTACAGTTGGCACTATGCATTGAGGCAGGTAGGGTTCTCCTGGCATCTACCAAACTCAGATTTATCCATTGACTGCCAGATGGTGAAGTGATTCATCACTCCAGAGAACGTTTCCACTGCCCAGAGTCCAATGACGGAGAGCTTTACACCACTCCAGCCGACGCTGGCATTGCGCATAGTGATCTTAGGCTTATGTGCGGCTGCTCGGCCATGAAAACCCATTTCATGAAGCTCCCACAGAAAAGTTATTGTGCTGACATTGCTTCAAGAGGCAGTTTGGAACTCCGTGGTGAATGTTGCAACCGAGGACAGACAAGTTTTACTCGCTAAGCACTTCAGCTCTCGGCGGTCCCGTTCTGTGAGCTGGTATGGACTACCACTTCGCGGCTGAGCCGTTGTTGCTCCTAGACTTTTCCCTTCAGAATAGCAGCACTTACAGTTGACCTGGGAAGCTCTAGCAGGGCAGAAATTTGACTAACTGAATTGTTGGAAAGGTGGAATCCTATGACGGTGTCACATTGAAAGTCACTGAGCTCTTCAGTGTGGCCATTCTAATGCAAATGTTTGTCTATGGAGATTGCATGGCTGTGTGCTTGATTTTTTTACACCTGTCAGCAACATGTGTGGCTGAAATAGCCAAATCCATTCAATTGAAGGGGTGTCCACATACTTTTGAATATATATATAGTAGTGTATGAAGTGGGTAAAACAGTATGTAAATATTACATTTACATTTATTTACATTTAAGTCATTTAGCAGACGCTCTTATCCAGAGCGACTTACAAATTGGTGCGTTCACCTTAAGATGTCCCGTGTTCATTGACTGTACATAGGGCTCTAAGATGTAGGGTAGAGTACCGGGTGGTACCCGGCTAGTAAGTTTCAGGGCAGGGTATTAGGAGGAGGCTGGCTAGTGGTGACTATTTAACAGTCTGATGGCCTGGAGATAGAAGCTGTTTATCAGTCTGCGGATGGTGCAATTGTCGTACCATGCAGTGATACAGCCCGACAGGATGCTTTCAATGGTGCAAGTGTGGGATGGTCTTAGGGCCCAAGCTTCAGCTTCCTGAGTTTGAGGACGGGCGCTTTTGCACCTTCTCAAATCAAATTTTATTGGTCACATACACATGTTCAGCAGATGTTATTGCTGGTGTAGCGAAATGCTTGTGTTTCTAGCTCCAACAGTGCAGTAATATCTAACAATTTCACAACAATACACAAAATACACACAAAGCTAAAGTAAAGGAATGGAATTAAGAATATATAAATATGGATGGCCTTGAAATAGAAGCTGTTTTTTAGTCTCTTGGTCTCAGCTTTGATGCACCTGTACTGACTTCGCCTTCTGGATTATAGCGGGGTGAACAGGCCGTGGCTCGGGTGGTTGTTGTCCTTGATTATCTTCATTTTTTAAAGTTTGTGAGGGTTTTAGGTAACAAGCCAAATTTCTTTAGCCTCCTGAGGATGAAGAGGCACTGTTGCGCCTTCTTCATCACACTGTCTGTGTGGGTGGACCATTTCAGTTTGTCAGTCATGTGTAGGCTGAGGAACTTGAAGCTTTCCACGGTCTCCACTGCGGTCCCTTCGATATGGATAGGGGGGTGCTCCTCTGCTGTTTCCTGAAGTCCCCCGATCAGCTCCTTTGTTTTGTTGACGTTGAGTGAGAGGTTATTTTCCTGACACCACACTCCCAGGGCCCTCACCTCCTCCCTGTAGGCCGTCTCGTCATTGTTGGTAATCAGGCCAACTACTGTTGTGTCATCAGCAAACTTGATGATTGAGTAGGAGGAGTGTGTGGCCACGCATTGATAGGTGAACAGGGAGTACAGGAGAGGGCTGAGCACGCACTCTTGTGGGGCTCCTGTGTTGAGGATCACCGTGGTGGAGGTGTTGTTGCCTACCTTCACCACTTGGGGTCAGCCAATCAGGAAGTCCAGGACATAGTTGCACAGGAAAGGGGTTCAGGCCCAGGACCCTGAGCTTAGAGATGAGCTTTGAGGGCACTATGGTATTGAAGGCTGAGCTGTAGTCAATGAACAGCATTCTTACATAGGTTTTTCTTTTGTCCAGGTGGGATAGGGCAATGTGCAGTGCAATTGTGATTGCTTCGCCTGTGGATCTTTGGGGCGGAACACAAATAGAAGTGTGTCTCGGGTGGCCGGTAAGATGGAGGTGATACAATCCTTAACTAGTCTCTCAAAGCACGTCACGTTGACAGAAGTGAGCGCTAAATGAAGATAGTCCTTTAGTTCAGGTACCATTGCTTTCCTGGGTTCAGGAACAATGGTGGACATCTTGATGAACACGCTTAAAGCTTCAGGACTACATTTTAGAAATGCTTGGGCTCCTGCCGCTGACGAGGACTGTGTTCTTTCGTTCTCTGTTGCCAATGTAATTTAGTCATTTAGATTTTTTTTGTTTCTGACCAGTCCCTCAGATGATTAACTAACACTAATTTAGCCTCATCTCAGGTACTGGTTTTAATGTTTTTTTTTAATGTAAGTTAAACTACACTTAAAGGAGGAATGACCATAGCCTGCTGTCCAATAAAATGTATGAAAAAACACACTGTTCTGTGGTATCAAACATGTTCTCTAACACACTGTTCTGTGGTATTAACATGTTCTCTAACACACTGTTCTGTGGTATTAACATGTTCTCTAACACACTGTTCTGTGGTATCAAACATGTTCTCTAACACACTGTTCTGTGGTATTAACATGTTCTCTAACACACTGTTCTGTGGTATTAACATGTTCTCTAACACACTGCTCTGTGGTATTAACATGTTCTCTAACACACTGTTCTGTGGTATTAACATGTTCTCTAACACACTGTTCTGTGGTATTAACATGTTCTCTAACACACTGTTCTGTGGTATTAACATGTTCTCTAACACACTGCTCTGTGGTATTAACATGTTCTCTAACACACTGTTCTGTGGTATTAACATGTTCTCTAACACACTGTTCTGTGGTATTAACATGTTCTCTAACACACTGCTCTGTGGCCTCAGATAAAGATCTGGTACAACACACTAACAGGTTACTAACAGTTTGAGATATGGACCTGTAGTCGCTGGTTACTGGTTTACTGGTTAAAATGGTTAAAATCTTGAGTTTGGTTGAATATTCAAATAAGTCTGAACTGACAAGTCAACGACCTGCTGGTCTCAGATCCCAGTTTCAAACGTGTCAAAGAATGAGTTATATGAAAACAAGCTCAGAGTACGATGTTCTTGCAATATAATACGATACCCGTACAATATCAACCAAATAGACCAATAAACCCGCAGGGCAATAAGACACATCATTCAAGACCGAGGGAAAGAGAGACAGGAATAGTCTGCGTGCATTTTGAGATTGGTTTGCATTGAATTTTCCTCTGGATTAAATAGTTTATTCTGAGAGGGATAACAATATACAGTGTAAGTATCAAACACCCCAGTAATACTATACAATATATACTGTAAAATACTTGTTAGCTGTACCAGTATTGTACTGTATGCTTTAAATCTACAGTGTAGAGGTAAGTATCAAACACCCCAGTAATACTATACAATATATACTGTAAAATACTTGTTAGCTGTACCAGTATTGTACTGTATGCTTTAAATCTACAGTGTAGAGGTAAGAATCAAACACCCCAGTAATACTATACAATATATACTGTAAAATACTTGTTAGCTGTACCAGTATTGTACTGTATGCTTTAAATCTACAGTGTAGAGGTAAGTATCAAACACCCCAGTAATACTATACAATATATACTGTAAAATACTTGTTAGCTGTACCAGTATTGTACTGTATGCTTTAAATCTACAGTGTAGAGGTAAGTATCAAACACCCCAGTAATACTATACAATATATACTGTAAAATACTTGTTAGCTGTACCAGTATTGTACTGTATGCTTTAAATCTACAGTGTAGAGGTAAGTATCAAACACCCCAGTAATACTATACAATATATACTGTAAAATACTTGTTAGCTGTACCAGTATTGTACTGTATGCTTTAAATCTACAGTGTAGAGGTAAGTATCAAACACCCCAGTAATACTATACAATATATACTGTACAATACTTGTTAGCTGTACCAGTATTGTACTGTATGCTTTAAATCTACAGTGTAGAGGTAAGTATCAAACACCCCAGTAATACTATACAATATATACTGTAAAATACTTGTTAGCTGTACCAGTATTGTACTGTATGCTTTAAATCTACAGTGTAGAGGTAAGTATCAAACACCCCAGTAATACTATACAATATATACTGTAAAATACTTGTTAGCTGTACCAGTATTGTACTGTATGCTTTAAATCTACAGTGTAGAGGTAAGTATCAAACACCCCAGTAATACTATACAATATATACTGTAAAATACTTGTTAGCTGTACCAGTATTGTACTGTATGCTTTAAATCTACAGTGTAGAGGTAAGTATCAAACACCCCAGTAATACTATACAATATATACTGTAAAATACTTGTTAGCTGTACCAGTATTGTACTGTATGCTTTAAATCTACAGTGTAGAGGTAAGTATCAAACACCCCAGTAATACTATACAATATATACTGTAAAATACTTGTTAGCTGTACCAGTATTGTACTGTATGCTTTAAATCTACAGTGTAGAGGTAAGTATCAAACACCCCAGTAATACTATACAATATATACTGTACAATACTTGTTAGCTGTACCAGTATTGTACTGTATGCTTTAAATCTACAGTGTAGAGGTAAGTATCAAACACCCCAGTAATACTATACAATATATACTGTAAAATACTTGTTAGCTGTACCAGTATTGTACTGTATGCTTTAAATCTACAGTGTAGAGGTAAGTATCAAACACCCCAGTAATACTATACAATATATACTGTAAAATACTTGTTAGCTGTACCAGTATTGTACTGTATGCTTTAAATCTACAGTGTAGAGGTAAGTATCAAACACCCCAGTAATACTATACAATATATACTGTAAAATACTTGTTAGCTGTACCAGTATTGTACTGTATGCTTTAAATCTACAGTGTAGAGGTAAGTATCAAACACCCCAGTAATACTATACAATATATACTGTACAATACTTGTTAGCTGTACCAGTATTGTACTGTATGCTTTAAATCTACAGTGTAGAGGTAAGTATCAAACACCCCAGTAATACTATACAATATATACTGTAAAATACTTGTTAGCTGTACCAGTATTGTACTGTATGCTTTAAATCTACAGTGTAGAGGTAAGTATCAAACACCCCAGTAATACTATACAATATATACTGTACAATACTTGTTAGCTGTACCAGTATTGTACTGTATGCTTTAAATCTACAGTGTAGAGGTAAGTATCAAACACCCCAGTAATACTATACAATATATACTGTAAAATACATGTTAGCTGTACCAGTATTGTACTGTATGCTTTAAATCTACAGTGTAGAGGTAAGTATCAAACACCCCAGTAATACTATACAATATATACTGTAAAATACTTGTTAGCTGTACCAGTATTGTACTGTATGCTTTAAATCTACAGTGTAGAGGTAAGTATCAAACACCCCAGTAATACTATACAATATATACTGTAAAATACTTGTTAGCTGTACCAGTATTGTACTGTATGCTTTAAATCTACAGTGTAGAGGTAAGTATCAAACACCCCAGTAATACTATACAATATATACTGTAAAATACTTGTTAGCTGTACCAGTATTGTACTGTATGCTTTAAATCTACAGTGTAGAGGTAAGTATCAAACACCCCAGTAATACTATACAATATATACTGTAAAATACTTGTTAGCTGTACCAGTATTGTACTGTATGCTTTAAATCTACAGTGTAGAGGTAAGTATCAAACACCCCAGTAATACTATACAATATATACTGTAAAATACTTGTTAGCTGTACCAGTATTGTACTGTATGCTTTAAATCTACAGTGTAGAGGTAAGTATCAAACACCCCAGTAATACTATACAATATATACTGTAAAATACTTGTTAGCTGTACCAGTATTGTACTGTATGCTTTAAATCTACAGTGTAGAGGTAAGTATCAAACACCCCAGTAATACTATACAATATATACTGTAAAATACTTGTTAGCTGTACCAGTATTGTACTGTATGCTTTAAATCTACAGTGTAGAGGTAAGTATCAAACACCCCAGTAATACTATACAATATATACTGTAAAATACTTGTTAGCTGTACCAGTATTGTACTGTATGCTTTAAATCTACAGTGTAGAGGTAAGTATCAAACACCCCAGTAATACTATACAATATATACTGTAAAATACTTGTTAGCTGTACCAGTATTGTACTGTATGCTTTAAATCTACAGTGTAGAGGTAAGTATCAAACACCCCAGTAATACTATACAATATATACTGTAAAATACTTGTTAGCTGTACCAGTATTGTACTGTATGCTTTAAATCTACAGTGTAGAGGTAAGTATCAAACACCCCAGTAATACTATATGTTGCATAATAATTATTCATATTTGTTATATGACAGGTAGGACCGTTGTAGAGGTCAAGATTCCAGGTGAAGTTGTTTGATTGTTGTTTGACTTTTTTTGGTTACTACATGATTCCCTATGTGTTATTTTACAGTTTCGATGTCTTCACTATTATTCTAATAAATAGTTAAAATAAGCTAAACTCTTGAATGAGTAGGTGTGTCCAAACTTTTGACTGGTACTGTATACCTATACTGTATATATCCTCTGTATACTCTGAAGTATACAGAGAAGTCTGAAGTTTACAAACCCCTTCGCCAAATACATTTAAACTCAGTTTTTCACAATTCCTGACATTTAATGCAAGTAAAAATTCCCTGGTTTAGGTCAGTTAGAATCACCACTTTATTTTAAGAATTTGAAATGTCAGAATAATAGTGGAGAGAAGGATTTAGTTCAGCTTTTGTTTCCTTCATCACATTCATCACATTCGCTTCTAAATCCATGACGTAATTTTCTGGAATTTACCAAGCTGTTTAAAGGCACAGTCAACTTAGTGCATGTTGACTTCTGACCCACTGGAATTGTGAAACAGTGAATTATAAGTGAAATAATCTGTCTATAAACAGTTGTTGGAAAAAATGACTTGTGTCCTGCACAAAGTACATGTCCTAACCGACTTGCCAAAACTATAGTTTGCTAACAAGAAATTTGTGGAGTGGTTGAAAAACTAGTTTTAATGACTCCAACCTAAGTGTATGTAAACTTCAGACTTCAACTTTATATACAGTGGGGAGAACAAGTATTTGATACACTGCTGATTTTGCAGGTTTTCCTACTTACAAAACATGTAGAGGTCTGTCATTTTTATCATAGGTACACTACAACTGTGAGAGACGGAATCGAAAAAACAAAAATCCAGAAAATCACATTGTATAATTTTTAAGTAATTAATTAGCATTTTATTGCATGCTTTTCTAATCAAGATACTGTATATTACAGCTTTATATTTAATAAATAAATAAAAGTTGCATTTTTATTCCACTTTGACAGTAGAGTGTTTTGTGTCGATCATTGGGGAAAAAATGACAATGAAGTCCATTTTAATCCCACATTGTCACAAGAAAATGTGGGGGAAGAAATCAAGGTGTGTGAATACTTTTTTTTGTTTTTGCACATTATTACATTGACTTACAGGTCAACTGATATGAACCAGAGGCCAGACATGGAGTCTTCCTCAATGAAGAAGTCATCCTACAATTCTGAGGATCTTAAGGAGATATATTCCCTCAAAATTAGTCTGTCTGAAGATGATGCAGATATTTCAGAGCGGGACACTGAAAGGTCAGAGAACATTGTGTTTGACTCTTTCATTATCATGTTTTTTTGGATTCCAGACATTTGATTCAGTACATAGTTTAGATATTTTACGCCATGAAGGAAGTGTACAATGTTATCTTCCCACCACCTTTGAAAGCCAAACCGGAAGTTTTACAAAGTTATTAATTGATAAGAATGTTCTGTGTTCATGTTTTTTCCCCTCTAGTGGCTACCTTGAGAGACCTGTGTCTCCAGTATTCAGTGTGTTGTCAATGGAGAGTGATGTCTTCTCCAATGACGTCACTGATAAGTGCCTTCTTGACTCAAGGTGATACAAATATCCTGGTAGTTTCACTACGTTTCAATCATATTACACAGGGTTGAATCAGAGGCAGAATACACTCAATATGTATTTGTGTTAGTTATTACATTAATTTTGTTGTGGAATATCGTTAATTTGCATTTTAATGTGTCTTAGACTCGTACAATGATTGACAGATTATATTCGCTGTCTAGTTTCACTGTCTACTTAATATAAGAAAACAACATTTCATTCTGCAAATAAAAAGTGGATTTTTTTTTTAGATTGTAGGAACTTCAGTTCTACTTCTATGAACGTCATGATTCAAGGTCAGATAAACAAGCTAGCTTAAGCAACTAGCAATTGAGCAGCTAGTTAGTGAGTGAGAGCCATTATTAGCATGCTAACATGAGTATCCAGTGGAATCCAGATCGCTGATGCTAATGTAACAAATACTATGTTTAAGCTTAAACTCAATTGGACCAGTTAGGTTCGCTTACTTGAGAAGTAGGGAGAAATGAAGAACGCAAGACTGAATAATTTAGGAAAAGAATGCCGGCTTGAATTATGTGAATACATTTTTATTTTTTATTTTTTAAGAATCACATTCAGTAAATATTGATATGTGAAATGTGTACAATGAACGTAGATATCGCCCACAAATGTATTTATTTATTTTTATTTTACCTTTATTTTACTAGGCAACTAGTTGCTCCTACCCTCTACTTTTTTGAACATTTTGTTAAAAATCGCGCAACATTTCAGCGCCCTGCTACTCATGCCAGGAATATAGTACGTTCATATGGTTAGAATGTGTGTATAGGAAACCCTCGGACGTTTTTAAAACTGGTTAAATCACGACTGTGGCTATTACATAACGTGCGTTACATCGGAAAGCGCAGGAAAACCTGATCACAGAAAATGGAAATAAATATCCTTGCGCCACTTCCAGCAATTGTTAACAGTGAGCCGAATTAGATAAGACCGAGCATTCAACTCCCACAGCATCCCCATGCAGTTGAGTATCTTGTGAATTTAATCCTCTTTGATTCTTGGTTGAACCGAAAGAGGGGCACGACGTACCTCCGGTCTCCGCCCAGATCATTCCGGAAGAGCTCTCTCCTGAAATTTTTTCCAAGACGACAGCTAATGATATGTACATCGCCTACGGATGATTTTTATCGCTTATTAACGTTTACTAATACCTAAAGTAGCATTACAAACGTATTTCGAAGTGTTTTGTGAAAGTTTATCGTCTACTTTTGAATTTTAAAAATGACGTTACGTTGTGAAATCGCTGTTTTTTTCGTTTATCACACAGTCTACATATAACGATATCTTGGCTTTATATGGCCCGATTTAATCGAAATAAAGACCCAATCGTGTTTATGGGACATCTAGGAGTGCCAACAAAGAAGATGGTGAAAGGTAATGACTGTTTTCTATTTTATTGTGCGGTTTGTGTAACGCCGAAATGCTAATTATTTTGTTTACGTCCCCTGCTGTGCTTTTCTGTTGTAGTGTATTGGTGCATGCTATCAGATAATAGCTTCTCATGCTGTCGCCGAAAAGCATTTTAAAAATCTGACTTGTTGCCTGGATTCACAACGAGTGTAGCTTTAATTTGATACCCTGCATGTGTATTTTAATGAACTTTTGAGTTTTAACTAATACTATTAGCATTTAGCGTAGAGCATTTGCATTTCCAGAGCTCTAGTTGGGACGCAAGCCTCCCAGGTAGAGCAAATTCTTATTTTCAATGACAGCCTAGGAACAGTGGGTTAACTGCCTGTTCAAGGGCAGAACGACAGATTTTGTACCTTGTCAGCTCGGGGATTTGAACTTGCAACCTTTCGGTTACTAGTCCAATGCTGTAACCACTAGGCTACCCTGCCGCCTCTACACTCTAACCACTAGGCTACCCTGCCACCTCCACACTCTAACCACTAGGCTACCCTGCCGCCTCTACACTCTAACCACTAGGCTACCCTGCCTCCTCTACACTCTAACCACTAGGCTACCCTGCCTCCTCTACACTCTAACCACTAGGCTACCCTGCCTCCTCTACACTCTAACCACTAGGCTACCTGCCACCTCTACACTCTAACCACTAGGCTACCCTGCTCTAACCACTAGGCTACCCTGCCACCTCTACACTCTAACCACTAGGCTACCCTGCCTCCTCTACACTCTAACCACTAGGCTACCCTGCCGCCTCTACACTCTAACCACTAGACTACCCTGCCACCTCTACACTCTAACCACTAGGCTACCCTGCCACCTCTACACTCTAACCACTAGGCTACCCTGCCACCTCTACACTCTAACCACTAGGCTACCCTGCTCTAACCACTAGGCTACCCTGCCACCTCTACACTCTAACCACTAGGCTACCCTGCCACCTCTACACTCTAACCACTAGGCTACCCTGCCTCCTCTACACTCTAACCACTAGGCTACCTGCCACCTCTACACTCTAACCACTAGGCTACCCTGCTCTAACCACTAGGCTACCCTGCCACCTCTACACTCTAACCACTAGGCTACCCTGCCACCTCTACACTCTAACCACTAGGCTACCCTGCCACCTCTACACTCTAACCACTAGGCTACCCTGCCACCTCTACACTCTAACCACTAGGCTACCCTGCCACCTCTACACTCTAACCACTAGGTTACCCTGCCGTCCTGCTTATAGTTTACTAGGGTATCTCAGCTTTCAATACTCAAAGTTCAATACAAATACAATAAACATGAATCCACAGAAAAACACAACCCAATTAAAAAATACTGACTTATAAACCACTATGAGATGGAAATCAAATGTGAGTGACTGTACATATCAATAAACATTGTAAGGTGTGTAAATGTGCATATGACAGTCCCAATGCAATGTATGGTGCATTTCAGTGTCCTCCAAGGGAAAGGAAAATACATCTTTCTTCTACAAATCTTCTTACAGATGTCTTGGGTTCCTTGGTGGAACTGAATCCATACTCTGAAAAATCTGACCTGACTTACAAACAGGATCTCACACAATATATATACAATGAGTACCTTTCATATTAACATTAATATAGTTCTTAGCATTAATCTCTTACACGAATAAGAAAATAAAACACTTTAACTACATGCTCACGTGAACTAAACAATAAACTAGACTGGACAATACTGTGGACTTTAAACTTTAACTACAGCACCAGGCTCACATGACCTAAACAATAAACTAGACTGGACAATACTGTGGACTTTAAACTTTAACTACAGCACCAGGCTCACATGACCTAAACAATAAACTAGACTGGACAATACTGTGGACTTTAAACTTTAACTACAGCACCAGGCTCACATGACCTAAACAATAAACTAGACTGGACAAATGGAAAGTACTTCTGCTTACACCTTACACCTATACACCATTTCTCATTAAGTAATCTAAAATATAACTGTGTACCAAAACGGATTTTATAGACGTATGAAAACTAAAATAGATTGTAATAGCTGTCAACTTTAAAACACATCACAATATAATATAATACGATTGGTTACTGGAATCTCACTAGTTAACGATAAGTATTCAACATTAGTTGACCTGCGTTACACTATCATCCAAATATAATATAATACGATTGGTTACTGGAATCTCACTAGTTAACGATAAGTATTCAACATTAGTTGACCTGCGTTACACTATCATCCAAAGCACACTAAATAACCTCGTAGAAACTTCCGTCCAACTTCTATTGTCTATGTGTGTTTTTGTTTTTCAGTACACAGCAGGACAGATCAACATCACCAGACCGTCTGTCAGTGAAAAGTGAAAGTTCAATGTTCCGGCCAGAAAACTTCCACAGGGCAGTTTCCTCATGATTCAAGGTAAGAAACACGCTTCTCTAGTTTGAATCACCAAATAATGATAATAGCCTGATGGGACTTGTGCCTCTGTCTTACACAGCCTCCAGCGGTCAGAAGACAATCAATTTGAGAAGACACACAAAATTCCAATCCAGGTTTGCACGTACTTTTTAAGTATAGTTATTGATTAGTCTGGCTAAACTGATTGATTGGACATTTTTGTTCTGGCTAATACATTTCCACACATCTTGGGGCGGCAGGTAGCCTAGTGGTTAGAGCATTGGACTAGTAACCAAAAGGTTACAAGATTGAATCCCCGAACTGACAAGGTCCAAATCTGTCATTCTACCCCTGAACAAGGCAGTTAACCCACTGTTCCTAGACCAGATAACCCACTGTTCCTAGGCCAGTTAACCCACTGTTCCTAGGCCAGTTAACCCACTGTTCCTAGACCAGTTAACCCACTGTTCCTAGACCAGTTAACCCACTGTTCCTAGACCAGTTAACCCACTGTTCCTAGACCAGTTAACCCACTGTTCCTGGGCCAGTTAACCCACTGTTCCTAGACCAGTTAACCCACTGTTCCTAGACCAGTTAACCCACTGTTCCTAGACCAGTTAACCCACTGTTCCTAGACCAGTTAACCCACTGTTCCTGGGCCAGTTAACCCACTGTTCCTAGACTAGTTAACCCACTGTTCCTAGACTAGTTAACCCACTGTTCCTAGACTAGTTAACCCACTGTTCCTAGACCAGTTAACCCACTGTTCCTAGACTATTTAACCCACTGTTCCTGGGCCAGTTAACCCACTGTTCCTAGACCAGTTAACCCACTGTTCCTAGACCAGTTAACCCACTGTTCCTTGACTAGTTAACCCACTGTTCCTAGACCAGTTAACCCCACTGTTCCTAGACCAGTTAACCCACTGTTCCTTGACTAGTTAACCCACTGTTCCTAGACCAGTTAACCCACTGTTCCTAGACTAGTTAACCCACTGTTCCTAGACCAGTTAACCCACTGTTCCTAGACCAGTTAACCCACTGTTCCTAGACCAGTTAACCCACTGTTCCTAGACTAGTTAACCCACTGTTCCTGGGCCAGTTAACCCACTGTTCCTAGACCAGTTAACCCACTGTTCCTAGAAAAGTTAACCCACTGTTCCCAGACCAGTTAACCCACTGTTCCCAGACCAGTTAACCCACTGTTCCTAGACCAGTTAACCCACTGTTCCCAGACCAGTTAACCCACTGTTCCTAGACCAGTTAACCCACTGTTCCTAGACCAGTTAACCCACTGTTCCTAGACCAGTTAACCCACTGTTCCTAGACCAGTTAACCCACTGTTCCTAGACCAGTTAACCCACTGTTCCTAGACCAGTTAACCCACTGTTCCTAGACCAGTTAACCCACTGTTCCTAGACTAGTTAACCCACTGTTCCTAGACCAGTTAACCCACTGTTCCTTGACTAGTTAACCCACTGTTCCTAGACCAGTTAACCCACTGTTCCTAGACCAGTTAACCCACTGTTCCTGACTAGTTAACCCACTGTTCCTAGACCAGTTAACCCACTGTTCCTAGACTAGTTAACCCACTGTTCCTAGACCAGTTAACCCACTGTTCCTAGACCAGTTAACCCACTGTTCCTAGACCAGTTAACCCACTGTTCCCAGACCAGTTAACCTACTGTTCCTAGACCAGTTAACCCACTGTTCCTAGACCAGTTAACCCACTGTTCCTAGACCAGTTAACCCACTGTTCCTAGACCAGTTAACCCACTGTTCCTTGACTAGTTAACCCACTGTTCCTAGACCAGTTAACCCACTGTTCCTAGACTAGTTAACCCACTGTTCCTAGACCAGTTAACCCACTGTTCCTAGACCAGTTAACCCACTGTTCCTAGACCAGTTAACCCACTGTTCCCAGACCAGTTAACCTACTGTTCCTAGACCAGTTAACCCACTGTTCCTAGACCAGTTAACCCACTGTTCCTTGACTAGTTAACCCACTGTTCCTAGACCAGTTAACCCACTGTTCCTAGACCAGTTAACCCACTGTTCCTTGACTAGTTAACCCACTGTTCCTAGACCAGTTAACCCACTGTTCCTAGACTAGTTAACCCACTGTTCCTAGACCAGTTAACCCACTGTTCCTAGACCAGTTAACCCACTGTTCCTAGACCAGTTAACCCACTGTTCCCAGACCAGTTAACCTACTGTTCCTAGACCAGTTAACCCACTGTTCCTAGACCAGTTAGCCCACTGTTCCTAGACCAGTTAACCCACTGTTCCTAGACCAGTTAACCCACTGTTCCTAGACCAGTTAACCCACTGTTCCTGGGCCAGTTAACCCACAGTTCCTAGACTAGTTAACCCACTGTTCCTAGACTAGTTAACCCACTGTTCCTAGACTAGTTAACCCACTGTTCCTAGACCAGTTAACCCACTGTTCCTAGACTAGTTAACCCACTGTTCCTGGGCCAGTTAACCCACTGTTCCTAGACCAGTTAACCCACTGTTCCTAGACCAGTTAACCCACTGTTCCTAGACTAGTTAACCCACTGTTCCTAGACCAGTTAACCCACTGTTCCTAGACTAGTTAACCCACTGTTCCTAGACCAGTTAACCCACTGTTCCTAGACTAGTTAACCCACTGTTCCTAGACCAGTTAACCCACTGTTCCTAGGCCAGTTAACCCACTGTTCCTAGACTAGTTAACCCACTGTTCCTAGACCAGTTAACCCACTGTTCCTAGACCAGTTAACCCACTGTTCCTAGACCAGTTAACCCACTGTTCCTAGTCCAGTTAACCCACTGTTCCTAGACCAGTTAACCCACTGTTCCTAGACCAGTTAACCCACGGTTCCTAGACCAGTTAACCCACTGTTCCTAGACCAGTTAACCAACTGTTCCTAGACCAGTTAACCCACTGTTCCTAGACCAGTTAACCCACTGTTCCTAGACCAGTTAACCCACTGTTCCTAGACCAGTTAACCCACTTTTCCTAGACCAGTTAACCCACTGTTCCTAGACCAGTTAACCCACTGTTCCTAGACCAGTTAACCCACTGTTCCTAGACCAGTTAACCCACTGTTCCTAGACCAGTTAACCCACTGTTCCTAGACCAGTTAACCCACTTCCTAGACCAGTTAACCCACTGTTCCTAGACCAGTTAACCCACTGTTCCTAGACCAGTTAACCCACTGTTCCTAGACCAGTTAACCCACTGTTCCTAGACCAGTTAACCCCACTGTTCCTAGACCAGTTAACCCACTGTTCCTAGGCCAGTTAACCCACTGTTCCTAGACCAGTTAACCCACTGTTCCTAGACCAGTTAACCCACTGTTCCTAGACCAGTTAACCCACTGTTCCTAGACCAGTTAACCCACTGTTCCTAGACCAGTTAACCCACTGTTCCTAGACCAGTTAACCCACTGTTCCTAGACCAGTTAACCCACTGTTCCTAGACCAGTTAACCCACTGTTCCTAGACCAGTTAACCCACTGTTCCTAGACCAGTTAACCCACTGTTCCTAGACCAGTTAACCCACTGTTCCCAGACCAGTTAACCCACTGTTCCTAGACTAGTTAACCCACTGTTCCTAGACCAGTTAACCCACTGTTCCTAGACCAGTTAACCCACTGTTCCTAGGCCAGTTAACCCACTGTTCCTGGGCCAGTTAACCCACTGTTCCTAGACCAGTTAACCCACTGTTCCTAGACCAGTTAACCCACTGTTCCTAGACCAGTTAACCCACTAGACCAGTTAACCCACTGTTCCTAGACCAGTTAACCCTCTGTTCCTAGGCCAGTTAACCCACTGTTCCTAGACCAGTTAACCCACTGTTCCTAGACCAGTTAACCCACTGTTCCTAGACCAGTTAACCCACTGTTCCTAGACCAGTTAACCCACTGTTCCTAGACCAATTAACCCACTGTTCCTAGACCAGTTAACCCACTGTTCCTAGACCAGTTAACCCACTGTTTCTAAACCAGTTAACCCACTGTTCCTAGACCAGTTAACCCACTGTTCCTAGACCAGTTAACCCCACTGTTCCTAGACCAGTTAACCCACTGTTCCTAGACCAGTTAACCCACTGTTCCTAGACCAGTTAACCCACTGTTCCTAGACCAGTTAACCCACTGTTCCTAGACCAGTTAACCCACTGTTCCTAGACCAGTTAACCCACTGTTCCTAGACCAGTTAACCCACTGTTCCTAGACCAGTTAACCCACTGTTCCTAGACCAGTTAACCCACTGTTCCTAGACCAGTTAACCCACTGTTCCTAAACCAGTTAACCCACTGTTCCTAGACCAGTTAACCCACTGTTCCTAGACCAGTTAACCCCACTGTTCCTAGACCAGTTAACCCACTGTTCCTAGGCCAGTTAACCCACTGTTCCTAGACCAGTTAACCCACTGTTCCTAGACCAGTTAACCCACTGTTCCTAGACCAGTTAACCCACTGTTCCTAGACCAGTTAACCCACTGTTCCTAGGCCAGTTAACCCACTGTTCCTAGACCAGTTAACCCACTGTTCCTAGACCAGTTAACCCACTGTTCCTAGACCAGTTAACCCACTGTTCCTAGACCAGTTAACCCACTGTTCCTAGACCAGTTAACCCACTGTTCCTAGACCAGTTAACCCACTGTTCCCAGACCAGTTAACCCACTGTTCCTAGACTAGTTAACCCACTGTTCCTAGACCAGTTAACCCATTGTTCCTAGACCAGTTAACCCACTGTTCCTAGGCCAGTTAACCCACTGTTCCTGGGCCAGTTAACCCACTGTTTCTAGACCAGTTAACCCACTGTTCCTAGATCAGTTAACCCCCTGTTCCTAGACCAGTTAACCCACTGTTCCTAGACCAGTTAACCCACTGTTCCTAGACCAGTTAACCCACTGTTCCTAGGCCAGTTAACCCACTGTTCCTAGACTAGTTAACCCCCTGTTCCTAGACCAGTTAACCCACTGTTCCTAGACTAGTTAACCCCCTGTTCCTAGACCAGTTAACCCACTGTTCCTAGACCAGTTAACCCACTGTTCCTAGACCAGTTAACCCACTAGACCAGTTAACCCACTGTTCCTAGACCAGTTAACCCTCTGTTCCTAGGCCAGTTAACCCACTGTTCCTAGACCAGTTAACCCACTGTTCCTAGACCAGTTAACCCACTGTTCCCAGACCAGTTAACCCACTGTTCCTAGACCAGTTAACCCACTGTTCCTAGACCAGTTAACCCACTGTTCCTAGACCAGTTAACCCACTGTTCCTAGACCAGTTAACCCACTGTTCCTAGACCAGTTAACCCACTGTTCCTAGACCAGTTAACCCACTGTTCCCAGACCAGTTAACCCACTGTTCCTAGACTAGTTAACCCACTGTTCCTAGACCAGTTAACCCACTGTTCCTAGACCAGTTAACCCACTGTTCCTAGGCCAGTTAACCCACTGTTCCTGGGCCAGTTAACCCACTGTTTCTAGACCAGTTAACCCACTGTTCCTAGATCAGTTAACCCCCTGTTCCTAGACCAGTTAACCCACTGTTCCTAGACCAGTTAACCCACTGTTCCTAGACCAGTTAACCCACTGTTCCTAGGCCAGTTAACCCACTGTTCCTAGACTAGTTAACCCCTGTTCCTAGACCAGTTAACCCACTGTTCCTAGACTAGTTAACCCCCTGTTCCTAGACCAGTTAACCCACTGTTCCTAGACCAGTTAACCCACTGTTCCTAGACCAGTTAACCCACTAGACCAGTTAACCCACTGTTCCTAGACCAGTTAACCCTCTGTTCCTAGGCCAGTTAACCCACTGTTCCTAGACCAGTTAACCCACTGTTCCTAGACCAGTTAACCCACTGTTCCTAGACCAGTTAACCCACTGTTCCTAGACTAGTTAACCCACTGTTCCTAGACCAGTTAACCCACTGTTCCTAGACCAGTTAACCCACTGTTCCTAGACCAGTTAACCCACTGTTCCTAGACCAGTTAACCCACTGTTCCTAGACCAGTTAACCCACTGTTCCCAGACCAGTTAACCCACTGTTCCTAGACCAGTTAACCCCACTGTTCCTAGACCAGTTAACCCACTGTTCCTAGGCCAGTTAACCCACTGTTCCTAGACCAGTTAACCCACTGTTCCTAGACCAGTTAACCCACTGTTCCTAGACCAGTTAACCCACTGTTCCTAGACCAGTTAACCCACTGTTCCTAGGCCAGTTAACCCACTGTTCCTAGACCAGTTAACCCACTGTTCCTAGACCAGTTAACCCACTGTTCCTAGACCAGTTAACCCACTGTTCCTAGACCAGTTAACCCACTGTTCCTAGACCAGTTAACCCACTGTTCCTAGACCAGTTAACCCACTGTTCCCAGACCAGTTAACCCACTGTTCCTAGACTAGTTAACCCACTGTTCCTAGACCAGTTAACCCATTGTTCCTAGACCAGTTAACCCACTGTTCCTAGGCCAGTTAACCCACTGTTCCTGGGCCAGTTAACCCACTGTTTCTAGACCAGTTAACCCACTGTTCCTAGATCAGTTAACCCCCTGTTCCTAGACCAGTTAACCCACTGTTCCTAGACCAGTTAACCCACTGTTCCTAGACCAGTTAACCCACTGTTCCTAGGCCAGTTAACCCACTGTTCCTAGACTAGTTAACCCCTGTTCCTAGACCAGTTAACCCACTGTTCCTAGACTAGTTAACCCCTGTTCCTAGACCAGTTAACCCACTGTTCCTAGACCAGTTAACCCACTGTTCCTAGACCAGTTAACCCACTAGACCAGTTAACCCACTGTTCCTAGACCAGTTAACCCTCTGTTCCTAGGCCAGTTAACCCACTGTTCCTAGACCAGTTAACCCACTGTTCCTAGACCAGTTAACCCACTGTTCCCAGACCAGTTAACCCACTGTTCCTAGACCAGTTAACCCACTGTTCCTAGACCAGTTAACCCACTGTTCCTAGACCAGTTAACCCACTGTTCCTAGACCAGTTAACCCACTGTTCCTAGACCAGTTAACCCACTGTTCCTAGACCAGTTAACCCACTGTTCCCAGACCAGTTAACCCACTGTTCCTAGACTAGTTAACCCACTGTTCCTAGACCAGTTAACCCACTGTTCCTAGACCAGTTAACCCACTGTTCCTAGGCCAGTTAACCCACTGTTCCTGGGCCAGTTAACCCACTGTTTCTAGACCAGTTAACCCACTGTTCCTAGATCAGTTAACCCCCTGTTCCTAGACCAGTTAACCCACTGTTCCTAGACCAGTTAACCCACTGTTCCTAGACCAGTTAACCCACTGTTCCTAGGCCAGTTAACCCACTGTTCCTAGACTAGTTAACCCCCTGTTCCTAGACCAGTTAACCCACTGTTCCTAGACTAGTTAACCCCCTGTTCCTAGACCAGTTAACCCACTGTTCCTAGACCAGTTAACCCACTGTTCCTAGACCAGTTAACCCACTAGACCAGTTAACCCACTGTTCCTAGACCAGTTAACCCTCTGTTCCTAGGCCAGTTAACCCACTGTTCCTAGACCAGTTAACCCACTGTTCCTAGACCAGTTAACCCACTGTTCCTAGACCAGTTAACCCACTGTTCCTAGACTAGTTAACCCACTGTTCCTAGACCAGTTAACCCACTGTTCCTAGACCAGTTAACCCACTGTTCCTAGACCAGTTAACCCACTGTTCCTAGACCAGTTAACCCACTGTTCCTAGACCAGTTAACCCACTGTTCCCAGACCAGTTAACCCACTGTTCCTAGACCAGTTAACCCACTGTTCCTAGACCAGTTAACCCACTGTTCCTAGACCAGTTAACCCACTGTTCCTAGACCAGTTAACCCACTGTTCCTAGACCAGTTAACCCACGGTTCCTAGACCAGTTAACCCACTGTTCCTAGACCAGTTAACCAACTGTTCCTAGACCAGTTAACCAACTGTTCCTAGACCAGTTAACCAACTGTTCCTAGACCAGTTAACCCACTGTTCCTAGACCAGTTAACCCACTGTTCCTAGACCAGTTAACCCACTGTTCCTAGACCAGTTAACCCACTTTTCCTAGACCAGTTAACCCACTGTTCCTAGACCAGTTAACCCACTGTTCCTAGACCAGTTAACCCACTGTTCCTAGACCAGTTAACCCACTGTTCCTAGACCAGTTAACCCACTGTTCCTAGACCAGTTAACCCACTGTTCCTAGACCAGTTAACCCACTGTTCCTAGACCAGTTAACCCACTGTTCCTAGACCAGTTAACCCCACTGTTCCTAGACCAGTTAACCCACAGTTCCTAGGCCAGTTAACCCACTGTTCCTAGACCAGTTAACCCACTGTTCCTAGACCAGTTAACCCACTGTTCCTAGACCAGTTAACCCACTGTTCCTAGACCAGTTAACCCACTGTTCCTAGACCAGTTAACCCACTGTTCCTAGACCAGTTAACCCACTGTTCCTAGACCAGTTAACCCACTGTTCCCAGACCAGTTAACCCACTGTTCCTAGACTAGTTAACCCACTGTTCCTAGACCAGTTAACCCACTGTTCCTAGACCAGTTAACCCACTGTTCCTAGGCCAGTTAACCCACTGTTCCTGGGCCAGTTAACCCACTGTTCCTAGACCAGTTAACCCACTGTTCCTAGATCAGTTAACCCACTGTTCCTAGACCAGTTAACCCACTGTTCCTAGACCAGTTAACCCACTGTTCCTAGACCAGTTAACCCACTGTTCCTAGACCAGTTAACCCACTGTTCCTAGACCAGTTAACCCACTGTTCCTAGACCAGTTAACCCACGGTTCCTAGACCAGTTAACCCACTGTTCCTAGACCAGTTAACCCACTGTTCCTAGACCAGTTAACCCCACTGTTCCTAGACCAGTTAACCCACAGTTCCTAGGCCAGTTAACCCACTGTTCCTAGACCAGTTAACCCACTGTTCCTAGACCAGTTAACCCACTGTTCCTAGACCAGTTAACCCACTGTTCCTAGACCAGTTAACCCACTGTTCCTAGACCAGTTAACCCACTGTTCCTAGACCAGTTAACCCACTGTTCCTAGACCAGTTAACCCACTGTTCCTAGACCAGTTAACCCACTGTTCCCAGACCAGTTAACCCACTGTTCCTAGACTAGTTAACCCACTGTTCCTAGACCAGTTAACCCACTGTTCCTAGACCAGTTAACCCACTGTTCCTAGGCCAGTTAACCCACTGTTCCTGGGCCAGTTAACCCACTGTTCCTAGACCAGTTAACCCACTGTTCCTAGATCAGTTAACCCACTGTTCCTAGACCAGTTAACCCACTGTTCCTAGACCAGTTAACCCACTGTTCCTAGACCAGTTAACCCACTGTTCCTAGACCAGTTAACCCACTGTTCCTAGACCAGTTAACCCACTGTTCCTAGACCAGTTAACCCACGGTTCCTAGACCAGTTAACCCACTGTTCCTAGACCAGTTAACCAACTGTTCCTAGACCAGTTAACCAACTGTTCCTAGACCAGTTAACCAACTGTTCCTAGACCAGTTAACCCACTGTTCCTAGACCAGTTAACCCACTGTTCCTAGACCAGTTAACCCACTGTTCCTAGACCAGTTAACCCACTTTTCCTAGACCAGTTAACCCACTGTTCCTAGACCAGTTAACCCACTGTTCCTAGACCAGTTAACCCACTGTTCCTAGACCAGTTAACCCACTGTTCCTAGACCAGTTAACCCACTGTTCCTAGACCAGTTAACCCACTGTTCCTAGACCAGTTAACCCACTGTTCCTAGACCAGTTAACCCACTGTTCCTAGACCAGTTAACCCACTGTTCCTAGACCAGTTAACCCACTGTTCCTAGACCAGTTAACCCACTGTTCCCAGACGAGTTAACCCACTGTTCCTAGACTAGTTAACCCACTGTTCCTAGACCAGTTAACCCACTGTTCCTAGACCAGTTAACCCACTGTTCCTAGGCCAGTTAACCCACTGTTCCTGGGCCAGTTAACCCACTGTTCCTAGACCAGTTAACCCACTGTTCCTAGATCAGTTAACCCACTGTTCCTAGACCAGTTAACCCACTGTTCCTAGACCAGTTAACCCACTGTTCCTAGACCAGTTAACCCACTGTTCCTAGACCAGTTAACCCACTGTTCCTAGACCAGTTAACCCACTGTTCCTAGACCAGTTAACCCACTTCCTAGACCAGTTAACCCACTGTTCCTAGACCAGTTAACCCACTGTTCCTAGACCAGTTAACCCACTGTTCCTAGGCCAGTTAACCCACTGTTCCTAGACCAGTTAACCCACTGTTCCTAGACCAGTTAACCCACTGTTCCTAGACCAGTTAACCCACTGTTCCTAGACCAGTTAACCCACTGTTCCTAGACCAGTTAACCCACTGTTCCTAGACCAGTTAACCCACTGTTCCTAGACCAGTTAACCCACTGTTCCTAGACCAGTTAACCCACTGTTCCCAGACCAGTTAACCCACTGTTCCTAGACCAGTTAACCCACTGTTCCTAGACCAGTTAACCCACGGTTCCTAGACCAGTTAACCCACTGTTCCTAGACCAGTTAACCAACTGTTCCTAGACCAGTTAACCAACTGTTCCTAGACCAGTTAACCAACTGTTCCTAGACCAGTTAACCCACTGTTCCTAGACCAGTTAACCCACTGTTCCTAGACCAGTTAACCCACTGTTCCTAGACCAGTTAACCCACTTTTCCTAGACCAGTTAACCCACTGTTCCTAGACCAGTTAACCCACTGTTCCTAGACCAGTTAACCCACTGTTCCTAGACCAGTTAACCCACTGTTCCTAGACCAGTTAACCCACTGTTCCTAGACCAGTTAACCCACTGTTCCTAGACCAGTTAACCCACTGTTCCTAGACCAGTTAACCCACTGTTCCTAGACCAGTTAACCCACTGTTCCTAGACCAGTTAACCCCACTGTTCCTAGACCAGTTAACCCACAGTTCCTAGGCCAGTTAACCCACTGTTCCTAGACCAGTTAACCCACTGTTCCTAGACCAGTTAACCCACTGTTCCTAGACCAGTTAACCCACTGTTCCTAGACCAGTTAACCCACTGTTCCTAGACCAGTTAACCCACTGTTCCTAGACCAGTTAACCCACTGTTCCTAGACCAGTTAACCCACTGTTCCCAGACCAGTTAACCCACTGTTCCTAGACTAGTTAACCCACTGTTCCTAGACCAGTTAACCCACTGTTCCTAGACCAGTTAACCCACTGTTCCTAGGCCAGTTAACCCACTGTTCCTGGGCCAGTTAACCCACTGTTCCTAGACCAGTTAACCCACTGTTCCTAGATCAGTTAACCCACTGTTCCTAGACCAGTTAACCCACTGTTCCTAGACCAGTTAACCCACTGTTCCTAGACCAGTTAACCCACTGTTCCTAGACCAGTTAACCCACTGTTCCTAGACCAGTTAACCCACTGTTCCTAGACCAGTTAACCCACGGTTCCTAGACCAGTTAACCCACTGTTCCTAGACCAGTTAACCCACTGTTCCTAGACCAGTTAACCCCACTGTTCCTAGACCAGTTAACCCACAGTTCCTAGGCCAGTTAACCCACTGTTCCTAGACCAGTTAACCCACTGTTCCTAGACCAGTTAACCCACTGTTCCTAGACCAGTTAACCCACTGTTCCTAGACCAGTTAACCCACTGTTCCTAGACCAGTTAACCCACTGTTCCTAGACCAGTTAACCCACTGTTCCTAGACCAGTTAACCCACTGTTCCTAGACCAGTTAACCCACTGTTCCCAGACCAGTTAACCCACTGTTCCTAGACTAGTTAACCCACTGTTCCTAGACCAGTTAACCCACTGTTCCTAGACCAGTTAACCCACTGTTCCTAGGCCAGTTAACCCACTGTTCCTGGGCCAGTTAACCCACTGTTCCTAGACCAGTTAACCCACTGTTCCTAGATCAGTTAACCCACTGTTCCTAGACCAGTTAACCCACTGTTCCTAGACCAGTTAACCCACTGTTCCTAGACCAGTTAACCCACTGTTCCTAGACCAGTTAACCCACTGTTCCTAGACCAGTTAACCCACTGTTCCTAGACCAGTTAACCCACGGTTCCTGGACCAGTTAACCCACTGTTCCTAGACCAGTTAACCAACTGTTCCTAGACCAGTTAACCAACTGTTCCTAGACCAGTTAACCAACTGTTCCTAGACCAGTTAACCCACTGTTCCTAGACCAGTTAACCCACTGTTCCTAGACCAGTTAACCCACTGTTCCTAGACCAGTTAACCCACTTTTCCTAGACCAGTTAACCCACTGTTCCTAGACCAGTTAACCCACTGTTCCTAGACCAGTTAACCCACTGTTCCTAGACCAGTTAACCCACTGTTCCTAGACCAGTTAACCCACTGTTCCTAGACCAGTTAACCCACTGTTCCTAGACCAGTTAACCCACTGTTCCTAGACCAGTTAACCCACTGTTCCTAGACCAGTTAACCCACTGTTCCTAGACCAGTTAACCCACTGTTCCCAGACGAGTTAACCCACTGTTCCTAGACTAGTTAACCCACTGTTCCTAGACCAGTTAACCCACTGTTCCTAGACCAGTTAACCCACTGTTCCTAGGCCAGTTAACCCACTGTTCCTGGGCCAGTTAACCCACTGTTCCTAGACCAGTTAACCCACTGTTCCTAGATCAGTTAACCCACTGTTCCTAGACCAGTTAACCCACTGTTCCTAGACCAGTTAACCCACTGTTCCTAGACCAGTTAACCCACTGTTCCTAGACCAGTTAACCCACTGTTCCTAGACCAGTTAACCCACTGTTCCTAGACCAGTTAACCCACTTCCTAGACCAGTTAACCCACTGTTCCTAGACCAGTTAACCCACTGTTCCTAGACCAGTTAACCCACTGTTCCTAGGCCAGTTAACCCACTGTTCCTAGACCAGTTAACCCACTGTTCCTAGACCAGTTAACCCACTGTTCCTAGACCAGTTAACCCACTGTTCCTAGACCAGTTAACCCACTGTTCCTAGGCCAGTTAACCCACTGTTCCTGGGCCAGTTAACCCACTGTTCCTAGACCAGTTAACCCACTGTTCCTAGACCAGTTAACCCACTGTTCCTAGACCAGTTAACCCACTGTTCCTAGACCAGTTAACCCACGGTTCCTAGACCAGTTAACCCACTGTTCCTAGACCAGTTAACCAACTGTTCCTAGACCAGTTAACCAACTGTTCCTAGACCAGTTAACCCACTGTTCCTAGACCAGTTAACCCACTGTTCCTAGACCAGTTAACCCACTGTTCCTAGACCAGTTAACCCACTTTTCCTAGACCAGTTAACCCACTGTTCCTAGACCAGTTAACCCACTGTTCCTAGACCAGTTAACCCACTGTTCCTAGACCAGTTAACCCACTGTTCCTAGACCAGTTAACCCACTGTTCCTAGACCAGTTAACCCACTGTTCCTAGACCAGTTAACCCACTGTTCCTAGACCAGTTAACCCACTGTTCCTAGACCAGTTAACCCACTGTTCCTAGACCAGTTAACCCACTGTTCCTAGACCAGTTAACCCACTGTTCCTAGGCCAGTTAACCCACTGTTCCTAGACCAGTTAACCCACTGTTCCTAGACCAGTTAACCCACTGTTCCTAGACCAGTTAACCCACTGTTCCTAGACCAGTTAACCCACTGTTCCTAGACCAGTTAACCCACTGTTCCTAGACCAGTTAACCCACTGTTCCTAGACCAGTTAACCCACTGTTCCTAGACCAGTTAACCCACTGTTCCCAGACCAGTTAACCCACTGTTCCTAGACTAGTTAACCCACTGTTCCTAGACCAGTTAACCCACTGTTCCTAGACCAGTTAACCCACTGTTCCTAGGCCAGTTAACCCACTGTTCCTGGGCCAGTTAACCCACTGTTCCTAGACCAGTTAACCCACTGTTCCTAGACCAGTTAACCCACTGTTCCTAGACCAGTTAACCCACTGTTCCTAGACCAGTTAACCCACGGTTCCTAGACCAGTTAACCCACTGTTCCTAGACCAGTTAACCAACTGTTCCTAGACCAGTTAACCAACTGTTCCTAGACCAGTTAACCCACTGTTCCTAGACCAGTTAACCCACTGTTCCTAGACCAGTTAACCCACTGTTCCTAGACCAGTTAACCCACTTTTCCTAGACCAGTTAACCCACTGTTCCTAGACCAGTTAACCCACTGTTCCTAGACCAGTTAACCCACTGTTCCTAGACCAGTTAACCCACTGTTCCTAGACCAGTTAACCCACTGTTCCTAGACCAGTTAACCCACTGTTCCTAGACCAGTTAACCCACTGTTCCTAGACCAGTTAACCCACTGTTCCTAGACCAGTTAACCCACTGTTCCTAGACCAGTTAACCCCACTGTTCCTAGGCCAGTTAACCCACTGTTCCTAGGCCAGTTAACCCACTGTTCCTAGACCAGTTAACCCACTGTTCCTAGACCAGTTAACCCACTGTTCCTAGACCAGTTAACCCACTGTTCCTAGACCAGTTAACCCACTGTTCCTAGACCAGTTAACCCACTGTTCCTAGACCAGTTAACCCACTGTTCCTAGACCAGTTAACCCACTGTTCCTAGACCAGTTAACCCACTGTTCCCAGACCAGTTAACCCACTGTTCCCAGACCAGTTAACCCACTGTTCCTAGACCAGTTAACCCACTGTTCCTAGACCAGTTAACCCACTGTTCCTAGGCCAGTTAACCCACTGTTCCTGGGCCAGTTAACCCACTGTTCCTAGACCAGTTAACCCACTGTTCCTAGATCAGTTAACCCACTGTTCCTAGACCAGTTAACCCACTGTTCCTAGACCAGTTAACCCACTGTTCCTAGACCAGTTAACCCACTGTTCCTAGACCAGTTAACCCACTGTTCCTAGACCAGTTAACCCACTGTTCCTAGACCAGTTAACCCACGGTTCCTAGACCAGTTAACCCACTGTTCCTAGACCAGTTAACCAACTGTTCCTAGACCAGTTAACCAACTGTTCCTAGACCAGTTAACCAACTGTTCCTAGACCAGTTAACCCACTGTTCCTAGACCAGTTAACCCACTGTTCCTAGACCAGTTAACCCACTGTTCCTAGACCAGTTAACCCACTTTTCCTAGACCAGTTAACCCACTGTTCCTAGACCAGTTAACCCACTGTTCCTAGACCAGTTAACCCACTGTTCCTAGACCAGTTAACCCACTGTTCCTAGACCAGTTAACCCACTGTTCCTAGACCAGTTAACCCACTGTTCCTAGACCAGTTAACCCACTGTTCCTAGACCAGTTAACCCACTGTTCCTAGACCAGTTAACCCACTGTTCCCAGACCAGTTAACCCACTGTTCCTAGACTAGTTAACCCACTGTTCCTAGACCAGTTAACCCACTGTTCCTAGACCAGTTAACCCACTGTTCCTAGGCCAGTTAACACACTGTTCCCGGGCCAGTTAACCCACTGTTCCTAGACCAGTTAACCCACTGTTCCTAGATCAGTTAACCCACTGTTCCTAGACCAGTTAACCCACTGTTCCTAGACCAGTTAACCCACTGTTCCTAGACCAGTTAACCCACTGTTCCTAGACCAGTTAACCCACTGTTCCTAGACCAGTTAACCCACTTCCTAGACCAGTTAACCCACTGTTCCTAGACCAGTTAACCCACTGTTCCTAGACCAGTTAACCCACTGTTCCTAGGCCAGTTAACCCACTGTTCCTAGACCAGTTAACCCACTGTTCCTAGACCAGTTAACCCACTGTTCCTAGACCAGTTAACCCACTGTTCCTAGACCAGTTAACCCACTGTTCCTAGACCAGTTAACCCACTGTTCCTAGACCAGTTAACCCACTGTTCCTAGACCAGTTAACCCACTGTTCCTAGACCAGTTAACCCACTGTTCCCAGACCAGTTAACCCACTGTTCCTAGACTAGTTAACCCACTGTTCCTAGACCAGTTAACCCACTGTTCCTAGACCAGTTAACCCACTGTTCCTAGGCCAGTTAACCCACTGTTCCTGGGCCAGTTAACCCACTGTTCCTAGACCAGTTAACCCACTGTTCCTAGATCAGTTAACCCACTGTTCCTAGACCAGTTAACCCACTGTTCCTAGACCAGTTAACCCACTGTTCCTAGACCAGTTAACCCACTGTTCCTAGACCAGTTTGTTGTTATTAGCTGACTTGGCTGGATAAAACTTTTTTTTTAAATAGCATGTACGTGTTAGTCATTTAGCAGATGCTCTTACCCAGCTAGGTGGGACAACCATATTTAAGTACATTTTCCCTCAGTAAAGTAGCTATTAGCAATGTCCGAGCTTGTAAAGGGGGGGAGTCAAGTGCGAGTGTTTGTTCACCAAAGGCTTCTTTTTTGGGGGGGTGGGTTTCCTATTAAACATGCAATATGTCTTGTCTCGTACCAGGCACTCAAAAATCCTTTAGAGAAGTTGGCAGAGGATGAGTGGGGTCAATTCATGACCCAACTGAACAAGAAATACCCTTCAAACTTCACAGACGATCTGCACAATCAGAGTGTCCTTGAAGTTGTCAAAAACATACTTGTGAGCCTCAATGAGGGGGCTTTCAGGGCCACTGTGAACATCCTGAGGAACATGGATCAGAATGAACTTGCTGATTCACTGCAGAGAGAGGAGGCGGGTATGAATTCTGTGTTTTTGGTTTGATTCAATTACAAGGTCGTTCACTTACTTGATTATACAATCATATCCTTGCACTCATATTCTTTAATATTGGTGCCGTATTTAGCCAATCAATAGTGGAAAATAGTATTTATTTACTTCGTTAAAATATAGAGTATGTTGTTACCAGTCCATATGTTACAGAGTACTGTATTTTTAAATACGAAAAATACATTTTTGTCTTCCAGTCTGTCAGTTCTGTGAGAAGCTACAGCACCAACTGAAACAACAAACATATTTCCTCCCACTATCACTCAGGGAGAGAAGGTTCAAATGCAACAGATGTACACAGACACCTTAATGGAGCTGCTTAGTGACAAGAACGAGAGATTAGGATACATAGAAGGTGTGGATCAACTACTAAGTCAAAAGGAGTTTTTAATGATAAAGCACAGGTCACTTTCATCACGGGCGATGCTGGGACTGGCTTCAACAGTCACAGAGTCTCTGGTCCAAAGGTGAACTGGACACAGGGGCAAGGTTCCTCTTCGCATTTTCCTGCAGACAGTTCAGTGCATTCCAAGAGTCGGAAAAGGTTTCTCTTTGGGATCTCATCTTCAAGCATAACTACACATGCCCAGATGGAGATATGAGAAACAACGTTGTTGAATACATCCTTAAGAACCCAGAGATGGTGATCTTCACATTTGATGGATATGATGAGATCAACAGTAATTTCGATCAGGGAACCGACTATGAGATCTCCTCACCTGAGGAGACAGCACATCCACTAGTGTTGATCAAGAGCCTACACAGTGGGAAGTTACTCAATGGGTCGCAGAAGGTTGTGACAGCTCGAACTGGCACAAAATTCCTGAGTATGTTGGTTCGAAAGAGGGTAATCCTAAAAGGCTTCTCAATTGATCAGTTGCAGAAGTACACTGACCAATATTTGAAAGGAAATGAGCATCAGAAGCTGCTTACTGTCCAAATAAACTCTAACCACCTCCTCCAAAGCCTCTGCCTAATTCCTCTGTTCTGCTGGATTGTCTTTGAGAGTTTCAGTCAATCAGTGGAGATCTTGACAACTTTGGATCGTGGTGTGACCCTAACCAGTATATTCATGGTCCTGGTCAGGGCTTTCTTTATCCGCTCAAATCTCAACATATACACAGAGGCTGGCAGCTGGAAGTTTAGAGCTTTTGCGAAGTTGGCCCATCTCGGGATGGAGAAAGAAAAGTTTGTGTTCAACTTTGATCATTTATCCTCTTGTGGTATTGGAGAAAATGACTTAAAGGTGGGGATCTTAATACCAGCCAGACAATGGAAAAAACTGCAACATTTCAGTTCATGCATCTCACTCTCCAGTCTTTCCTCACTGCTCTCCATCTTGTGCTGGAAGAACAGATGAGTACAAGAGGCATTGTGCAATTCTTTCCACAGTTGCAGAGTCAGCACATTCTTCGTTCGTCATGGAGAAGGGGATCAAAACCTCAAACTAAGAGCAGATCTCAGACCAACGAGCACCATCATTACACCAATCTCTTGTGCGGTCTGCTTTCCAAACGAAACAATTACCTTCAAGAGCCCTTAATGTCTCAACCTTTGTTGAGAAAGAAACAAGAGCTTCTCATTTCTTTTCTCTCAGATAATGTGAAGTTGAATTTCAGAAATGTACCCTGGACAAAATCGATGATGGGATTGCAGTGCGACTGACACACGACATGCTATGGATGCTAAGGTACATCTTTGAAACAAGGAGTGACAAGCTGGCCAAGTTGGCTGCCAAAGGCTTCTCTGCTCAGGTCATTAAGCTCACATACTGTAAAATAGACTCAGTTGACTGTGGAGCGCCTCGCCTTTGTACTGCAGTATCAAAAGGAATTCTACTGTTTAAACCTGGATAACAACAACATTTCAGACTATGGCATTCAACAGCTAACACCATTGTTCAGTAACCTGACCACCTTAAGGTAAAGATGAGTAATCACTTCAGAAATATTATAAAACTATTTCTGGCTGACCCATTCTGTTCTGGATTGGTCAAGCATGACAACAATTGCTCCCCAATAGTTTGCTACTTCCTAACGGTTTGTAATTATGCTATGCAGGCTTTGTGACAATCAAATCCGAGATGAGGGTGTGGCTATATTCACAGATTTAATTTCTGAAGTACAAAGTGTTAAAAGGACTCACGTGAGTACAGACATGTTGCAGTAGAACAATTACATAAATGTTTAAGGGTTGTGCGCAATAAATTTAAAAAATCAAGTTAATTCATTTAAATTTGACTCCACAGGATTCAGAATGTGAATTGAATTTTAATTTAAGGAAGTAGAATTGAATTCCTTTACATTCAAATCAATTAAACTGAGACATGAAACTAGAATTTTGTCTGGAAATAAATCCTTCATTTAAAACTGCATCCTTTTCACAATTTGAAATCAAATTCTAGAATCAAATTAGAATTTATCGGCCATTCTCAATTCAATTGACCCTGACTTTTCACATTTCATGAGATAATCATTTTGATTGTAACTAATTTGCTTGTATTTAAAAAAACAATTCTTACCAGACTTTTCACCAATCATATCACTGACATTGGAGCAAAACACATTGCAAGGATTATTGAAGAGTGCCCCCATTTCCGACGGCTTGCGTATGTATATCATTTTTTGTTTGTTAATAATGTCAAAGACTTACCATTACTGTAACTACCATAAATTGTATTGGTGTCGCTTGGTAAATTAAGATTATAAGAGACGTTGGTGTCGTTTTCAAAGTGCAAAAGCACTTTGCAAAGAGGGAAAAAAATACTGTAAACCTCTTTATAATCTCGCGGTTTGATTTCATTTGAAACTTTTCTTCAACAATGAAGGAATTATGGAGGTGATTGTAGAAATAGGATAAATTGAGCTCAAAGATCAACAGTGGCCTCTTTCAAAACGCACATTGATGACAAAAAGTTTGAATTCAATCAAACGGCAAGATAAAAAAATTGGTTTATAGTTTTTTTTGGCTCTTTGCACAGTGCTTTCTTGCACCTACAAAAATGTTGCCTGTTAAGTTTTGGAATAAAGCTAATACAAGAATGCAACTTCTAAAGTTGCCTTCTCAAACTGTGCACTCAAACTGGGCTCCCGGGTGGGTGCAGTGGTCTAAGACACTGCATCTCAGTGCTAGAGGCGTCACTACAGACCCTGATTTGATTCCAGGCTATATTACAAATGGCCGTGATTGGGAGTCCCATAGAGTGGCTCACAATTGGCCCAGCGTCGTCCGGATTTGGCCGGGGTAGGCTGTCATTGTAAATAAGAATTTCTTTCTTAACTGACATGCCTTGTTAAATAAAAGTAAAATAAACTATAAACAATGTAACATACTGTAAAAGTGTCACCATGATGTTACACAGATACAATTATCTTTAAAAAAAAAAAGTGTTTATTTTTAGACGTGGAAACAACAGAATTACCGGTGAAGGAGGGAGGTACTTGGCTAATGCAATTCAAAGGAGCAAAACCATCTACTATGTGGGGTGACATTTATTATTGTTATAAATAATGATTTGCAGATTAGATTATTTTTGTACCAACATTCTTTTTGAAGTTCCGAAACATTCCTACCTATTGATTCTTGAAGAATATAACTTCCTCTGCCTCATGAGTTTAGTTCAACTGTCTTTCCCCATCAGAACCCAAAATATAAGCTTTTTCAACAAAGCGATATTGTAAACAATTACTTCACAGCCTCACACCATGGTTATATCAATAATGTTGATATCATTGATGGTTATGTCCTTGTATCCATAGCTCTATGAACTTCAGAGTGTTTACATTTCTCCAGCCCCATCCCTCAACTTTTTGACAAAACAGTTATTGATTCAACTGCTGATTTGCAGCTCTAACAAAGTATTGTGAAAATCTCAATTCCATCGTTAAAGCTGGAATCCACATAAGATAAAACAGCGCCTTTGTTCTGGTTTTTATTTGGTAGTTGAAATGGAGGAGAGGAGTATCCGGCAACGTGGTAAAACATCATTGCATTTTTGTTGTTGTAATATCCCAAAGGATGTGGCAGTTTCACCAAGTACGGATTCCATCTTAAGTGTTGATTCTCTATTGATAAGGGGCTCACCCCATAGTCACAGTACCTTCGGAAAGTATTCAGACCCCTTGACTTTTTCCACATTTTGTTACGTTACAGACTTATTCTAAAACGGATTCAATAGTTTTTTTCCCCTCTTCAATCTACACCCAATACCCCATAATAACAAAGCAAAAACAGTTTTTTTTTTAATTGATGCAAAATATATTTAAAAAATATATAAAAAATAATGAAATACTACAACAACAAAAAATTCAAAGTGTGAATACTTTTCCGAATGCACTGTATGGGATTTTAAAAGAGTTGATGCATATTTCTGTTTTTTTTTTGTGCCTTTATTCTCGGCTACAGCATGTGGGGTAACAAAATTGGAGATGAAGGCGCTAAACACTTTGCAGAGGCCATAAGGAACCATCCCAATTTGTCAGCTGTGAGGTTAGATGAACATTTTCACTTGGATCCCATCCTGTTTGTAAATGGTTTGAGATGAATGAATGAAAAGTCTAATAGATTTCAATTGACATTTTTCAGCTAATCAACATAATGTACGGAATATTATGTGTCTGCATGACTTTCAGAGAATAATTCTCATCACTAAGAAGATCAATAAATATAGGCCCCTGATGTAACCGTTCTTTTTTAAAGCAGCATGTGAAAATGTGAAGGGTTTTAGACATACAGTCAGGTCCATAATCACTGGCACCCTTGATAAATTCGCAATTGTAAATGAGAACTTGTTCTCAACTTGCTTACCTGGTTAAATAAAGGTGAAATAAAAATAAATAAATAAATAAATAAAGATGAGCAAAAAACACTGTATAAAATAAATCATACAAATACTATATATATACTATATATACTAAATACTATATTGTAGGCTCATTTTTTTTTTGGGGGGGGGGGGAATTATATTATTTCATAATAATAATCTCAGGGAAAGATATTTTGTTTAATAAGTAATGAAAAAATACTAAAAAAAGATAGTGGTAAAAATAATTGACATATAATCAATATCTTTCAATATCTTTCAATACCTTTCAATATCTTTCAATACCTTTCAATATCTTTCAATACCTTTCAATATCTTTCAATACCTTTCAATATCTTTCAATATCTTTCAATACCTTTCAATACCTTTCAATACCTTTCAATATCTTTCAATACCTTTCAATATCTTTCAATATCTTTCAATACCTTTCAATATCTTTCAATACCTTTCAATATCTTTCAATACCTTTCAATACCTTTCAATACCTTTCAATACCTTTCAATATCTTTCAATACCTTTCAATATCTTTCAATACCTTTCAATATCTTTCAATACCTTTCAATATCTTTCAATACCTTTCAATACCTTTCAATACCTTTCAATACCTCAACTTACGAGGGTAATGGCACTGAACCTTTTTCTTTTTTTTTTCAATTTAAAGTTTTATTAAGTTCTTGTTTTTCAATCAACCAACAAAACACATTCCACATTCACAGATGTGACAGGCTTTAAAAAAATAAAAAGTAAAAAAATAATAATACATTTGAGAAAATTAAAATACAATTAAAATGAATGATAAAGTCAAATAAAAGCATTTATTTTTCTTAATCTATATATTTTCCTTGGTACCTGTATATACATACATACATACATACATACATACATACATACATACATACATACATACATACATACATACATACATACATACATACATACATACATACATACATACATACATACATACATACGCACATATACATACACACACACATACGCACACACATACGCACACGTACTCAAAAACTAAATTAAAATAAAAACACACACACAAACAAAACAACATACCACTTGCAGCAGCACTATCAAGGTTCTTATCAGCTATTTCAAGCATTCGCTGAGACGATGGGCCAATAATTCGTTTTTAGGTTTTACAGTACCTTACACAAAATGTATCTGCGCATTTCCCTAGTCACCCCGTTCACTCTGTCCAGTTTGAAATATAGTTGAATAGTGGGGACCAGAGTCTATCAAACTTGGGCTGTCTCTTGTGGAGGTCATAAGTGAGCTTTTCAAGAGGAAGGAAGTCAACAATCTGGTCAATCCACATTTTAAATGTAGGAGGGGTATTAGAGGCCCACAATAGAAGAATACATTTCTTAGCAAAGTATGTAATAGTCATAAGCAAATTTTCTCTGTCAGGATCAAGAACAAAGTCCTGCTGGGCATTAAGAAGATAGATACATGGGGTCATATCAAACTGTACCTCTAGTATTTTCTGTGCAGCAGTATGTACAGATTACCAGAATCTGGCAATCTCCCTACAGCTCCAAAATACATGCATATAGGTTCCACTTTCAGAGGTACATCTTTTACAGTTAGGAGATATATCTGTTTTCATTCTATGGAGTCTCAAAGGAGTATAATAAAATTTTGTACAAAAATTTGTAATTAGATTCTTTCATTTTTACACTGGTAGAGGAGCAGTATACCTTCTCGCAACCCTCCGCCCATAACTCATCACTAATAGTCAGACCAAGGTCCTTTTCCCAGATTATTTTCAAAGGAGTAAAGGAGGAGCTTCCTTTCTCAGAAAGGAGTCTATAGATGCAAGATATTTTGCCTTTAATGGATTGTGCTGTGACAAGAAGGGTTTCAACTTCATTCAACTGAGTTCTAAACCTCCTCTTGGAGGTAAATGAGGAAATGACATGTCTAATTTGAAGATATTAAAAATAGGATCTTGGCACATCGAATTCACTGCAGAGCTCTTGAAAGGATTTCAGTGTAGTGGTTTTCTGATGAAATAGGTCTGAAAAGGTCCTGATTCCTAGAGTATGCCAAAGATTAAAGTTGGCATCCCTCAGGCTTTTGGCAAGTCTGGGTTGCCTACTATAGGCGAGTGAGAACATATTTGGGAGGAAATGCCCAGGTATTTCTTACAGTCCCTCCACGCTAGTAGGGTGCTGTAAATCACAAAGGATTTCGCTATGTTGCCCACTTCACTAAAGTTATTAATGAATATAATTGAGCTTAAGGGCAATGAACCACAGGATTGGGCTTCTATCTGAATCCACGTTGACTCTTGTCTGTTTGTGATCCATGTTAGCATGTTGCGGATTTGGGCAGACCAGTAGTACAATTGAAGGGAGGGAAGGGCAAGGTCACCTTTAGATTCGGGTTTTGATAAAGTGGAAAACTTGATCCTAGGTTTTTTATTGCCCCATATAAATTTGGTGATGCTTTGGTTAGTTGTTTTGAAGAAGGAAACTGGGAGATAGCATGGGAGCATCTGAAATTAGTAGTTCAGTCTAGGGAGGACGTTCATACGGATTACATTAATTCTTCCTACTAAGCTAATTGGGAGGGAGATCCAGGTTTGGAGATCGTTCTTGATTCGATCCAGGAGTGGAAGATAATTTTCCTTAAAAAGGCTATTCAGATCTGGTGTTATGAAGATCCCGAGGTATTGAAACCCCTGTGTTTTCCATTGGAAAGGACAAAGTGTCTTCATAGAGCTGGTGAGTGTAATATTGAGAGGGCAGACAGTGGATTTGTTAAAATTGATCTTATAACCTGAGAACTTGCCATACTGGGCAATTGTGTCTAAAATGAGAGGGAGGGATTTCTCAGGGTTGGATATGTAGAGCAAGACATCATCCGCGTAAAGCGAAATCTTGTGCTGCAGGCCACCTGCAGAAACACCCATAATACTTGGATTGCTCCTTATCAGCTCTGCCAGAGGCTCCGCCCCCAACAAGTAGAGCAGCGGGGACAGCGAGCACCCTTGTCTTGTGCCCCGTTCCAGAGGGAATCTATCAGAGTTCAGTCCATTAGTAGTCACCATGGCATTTGGATGAGAGTATAGTGATTTGATCCATTTAATAAAATTTGGGCCCATATTGAACTTTTCTAAGACTGAAAACAGAAAGCTCCACTCCATCCTGTCAAACGCCTTCTCAGCATCCAGTGAAGCCAGCAGGACAGGGTCTTTTGTGCGTTTACTTGATCAATAATATCAAAAAGACGGCGAATGTTATCAGAAGAGTATCTGTCTCTAATAAATCCAGTTTGGTCCGCTTTTATTATTTTGGGAAGAAGAGTGTTTAGTCTTATGGCGAGCAATTTGGTAATTATTTTATAGTCGAAACCAACAAGCTTATGGGCCGGAAGGACGAGCAGGATAGGGGGTCCTTGTCCTTTTTAGCAACACTGTAATGCGAGCTGTGTGCATTGAGTCTGGGAGAACTCCGTTTTGCAAAAATCCTCCAGCATTGGCATGAAGATAGGGCTGAGCTGGGGCCAAAAAGCTTTATAGAACTCTCTGGGGAATCCATCTGGGCCTGGGGACTTATTAGGTGGCATGGAGGTAATTGCCTCCAGGATCTCCTCAGGAGTGAAGGGGGAGTTGAGATCTTCCTGGTCGGTCTCTGATAGTTTAGGTAGCGAGATTCCCTCTAGGAAAGAGTGGAGTTCTGCCTCCGTGTGTTTTCTCTCAGAGGTATATAGTTTGCAGTAAAAATCATGAAAAGTTAAATTGATCTTTTTGGGTCATATGTGACCTCGTCCTCTGCTGTTCGGATAGCCATGATTGTACGCTCTGACTGCTCCTTTTTTTTAATTGGTAAGCAAGCAATCTACTGGGCCTATTGCTATACTCATGGTATTTCTGTTTAGTAAAGAAAACTTTTTTTATCTCCTGAGTGTAGTCCAAATTCAGTTTGGCTTTGGCTGCTTTAAGATGACTCCAGGAAGTGCTGTCTAGGGATTGTTTATGTATTTTTTCACAGCATTCCAGCTCCCTCTCAAGATCTAGCCTGTGTGCTTCCATTGCTTTTTTCTTAGAGGAAGCATATGCAATTAGATGACCTCTTAGTGTGGTTTTAGCAGCGTCCCACATTGTGGCCGGAGAAACAGGGGAATCTTTATTGTCTTGTGTGTAGTTGTCTATCCATGTAGTTACTAATGTATGGAACTCGTCATTTGATAGCATGGAGGTGTTGAATTTCCAGCTCTTTGACCTCGGGATGTTTTTGCAGAGGTCAAAGCGGAGGTGGACAAAGGCGTGATCTGAAAGTGCTATGGGTCCGATTGTACAAGTGGCTGAATTTATGAAACTCTTTGGGATAAAATGTAATCTATACGGGAGTAGGTGTTATGGACATTAGAGTAGTATGTATAGTCCATAGATGAGCTATTATCTCTCTCCAGATATCTATCAGCCCCATCTCTTTAGTAAGAGAGTTCAACATCTTTGCAGATCTAGGATTTGTGGTGGGGACTTGAGATGATTTGTCTAGGGTTGGGTTAAGGGTACAATTAAAATCTCCGGCCACCACACCAAAGGAGACACAATGCTCATTGAACAGTGTTATAATTTTTGACATGAAGGCAGGAGTATCTGTGTTAGGGGCGTATATGTTTAATATAGTAATTGGTTGACCATATAGTGACCCAGTTATCAAAATAAATCTCCCCTCCGGATCAGATATGTTTTTGTCTATTATGAATGGAAAATTTTTATGGATAAGTATGGCTGTGTGGCTCTATTGTTTGATTTGAAAGATGAGAAATACACCTGTCCCACCCAAGCTCTGCGGAGTTTGGCATGTTCAGCATCACAGAGGTGTGTTTCTTGTAATAGCGCAATGTCTGCTTTTTCCTTTTTTAGAGCACATAGTATCTTTTTCCGTTTTATTGCATGCCCTAGACCATGGCAGTTCCCTGTCAATAGATTTAAGGTATTAGTCATCGTCATCGAGCAGTAATCGAACTTTAGTGCAAGTCATCGCTGGGTAAAAGTGGATAGTAATTACAGCTGCGTTCACATAAAGGAAAATAAATGGTGTACATAAAATAATAATCTCTGAACACCCCAGCCGAGTTCCCAAACAACTCGACACATCCCGTTGGATCTATTCCCCCCCATATCGGCTATATGTCGTCTTACCTCCTTTAGTAATGGCATTAATCGTGATTTAGTCATTGGTCTGTTTCTCATTGGCCAGGATTGTCTTTCAAAAAAACGTTTTGCCTCTTCGAGTTTTGAAGTGTCGCAAGGCTCCTTGGTGAAGAATCCTGAGCTCGTTTGGGTATTTGAATCCCCTGAAGATGCCTCGGTCAATGGAGTATTTCTTCACTTCGTCAAACTCTCGGCGCTTTCGGCGTATTCCAGCTGACAGGTCCTGGTGTAAAGCGAGTTTGGCGTTTCCCACTGTGATGGTGTTGTTTTTCGCCGCCTGTAGGACTCGTTCCTTGTCGGTGAATCTCAGGAAACGTATGGTGATTGGGCGCGGTGGTTGTCTGGCTGCTGGTGGGGGCCTCAGTGCTCGGTGAGCTCTCTCGAGTTCTATGGGCCTGTCGGTGGGCAGGTGGAGCCACTCGGGAAGTTTGTCTTGCAGGTAGCGGATCAGTGGCATGTTTCCCTCTTCTTTTTCGCCCAGATTGAATAGAACACAATTATTCCTTCGCCCCCTGTTTTCCAGGTCCTCTGTTTTCTCTTCCAGATGCTCGATTTTCTTTTAGCATATGCTATTGTTTCCATGGCATCTGTCAATAAGTTTTCCATGGATAGGATTCGCCCTCTGCCTCGCCCAGGCGCCCGTTTATGGTTATCTTGTTGTTGATGTCAGGCAATGCGTTTTCCAGGATTGTCACCTTGCCCCCTATCGCACTGAGCTGAGAGTTAATGGCATCTAATTTGGTGTTTAGTTCTGTACGTTGGGATCTCAACTCAGAGAGGATGTCTTCGACAGAGTGCGAGGTTGGCATTCGTTGTGCCTCGTGGGGGAGCGGGTTCTCTTGCTCCTGGCTAATGGCGCTAGTTTTTTCTGAAGCTAGCTTCTTCTTGGAGGCTTTTTCCGTCGCTAATACTCGAGTCCGGGTAAAAATGTCACCTGTAGTGTCGCTTTTTGTAGCCGCCATGACTTTTTCTTACTAAAGCTAAATGAGTGTGAACTTGGAATGGAGGTAAGATTAGGAATTGGAAACTACTTGTGCGGAGCCAAGGGTCACGTGATCCCCGCTCCTGAACCTTTTTCTAAAAATGTTTGATCACATTGGAAGGGATCTTAGAACATTCCTCCATACAGAATCTTTCCACATCTTTGATATTCTTTGTCTGCGCTTACGGACTGGCCGTCTTCAATTCAAACCACAGGTTTTCAAATGGGGTTCAAGTACGAAGACTGAGATGGCCATTGCAACATGTTGATGTTGTGGTCCAAATTTTTATTTTTTTTGTTGTGGATTTTGATTAGTGACCGGGGTTATTGTCTTGCTGTGGTCAATTTTAAGCATCTTGGCAGAGGAAACTTTTCTCTGGGTAAAGTTAATGATGCCGTTGACTTTAGCAAAGGGCCCCAGAACCAGTGGAAGCTAAATAGCCCCATAACATCAAAGATCCACCATTATATTTTACAGTATGTATGGGGTTCTTTTCTGCTTATGCATCCTTAATTCAACGCCAAACCCACCACTAGTGGGCGGGCCAAAGAGCTCTTCTTTGCTCAACTTTATCAAGGGTGCCAATAATTTTGGACCTCACTGTAGCTATGCGTATTTGACATGGTATTAGTATGGTAATAGCAAAGATAGACGTCTACCTGAATCATTCATGGTACTGTACTAGCAGTCTGGTCAAAGGTAATTGTGTTGAGTAATAATAATACGAAATATGAACATTAATTGATTTCTCATAAAGCCTTGCCGCCAATGGAATAACATTCATTGGAGGGAGAAGTCTGGCTGCTGCACTCAAAGAGAACACGGTTCTCAAGTGTCTCTGGTAAGAAAATACTCTTCTCTACGCGAACAAAATAAAGTACTAAAATTATCACACAAAAAAAACAAAGTGGAGTAGAGAAAAGACGATCTGAGAGAATTCTTGAAGAAGGTTTTATGTGAAATTGTCTTCGCATTGAATCCCTGATTCATAGGTTGCATGAAAATGAGTTGACAGACGATAATGCAGCAGATTTCGCTGATGTCATAAGGTCCAGTACATCAATACATCAACTCTGGTAAGAAGAAACAAATTCAATTAATTTCAAACTGTCAATCATATTCTAGAATGTATCTACAATTAAAACGACCATGCGTGTAAACCAAGCTGTCAAATGTGAAAAAACAATAGTTTCAGAAGATGGACAACACAAAAGTTCTAAAAGTTTGAGGTACAAATTTAACTATACACTTGAACTTAGAAATTCGGTACTGGAACATAAATATTCTACATTGTTCCAATGTGCTTTCATTGGTTGCCTCCAGTCCTATGGAGAAATGAGAATGGAAATATGTTTCCTCAGGTTCATAAACAACAAGATGACGGTGAATGGAGTCAGGCTACTGGCCAGTTCCCTTCAATACAACCCATCAATTACAATGTTGTGGTGAGACTTCCTTTACATTTGTTGGGCAAACATTGTTCTGAATACAAATTACATAAATAAATATAGCTGCAAGCAGCATTGCCAGGGTTCAAGATGTGGGCCAACTTTGCACCATCAGGACACATTGGGCACATCACCCTAGGATGAGCTACTTCTGTACTCCTTGCCACGCTTGCCAAATATCAGAACTGAACATAAAACAGATCATGAAATACACTTTTTGACGTATTTTGGATTATTAATGATGTTGACTACTTTAAAATGTATTATTCTACAGGACAAGGGACCGACCGGCACCACATTTGGTATACAGCATCTATAGATGCACATCTTCTAACACAATATTTTCCAGGATTCTAGCTCAAACAAAATGGCCACCAATGAGCTTGCATGGATGACTTTTCCTGTCCAACAGCGTAGCCATATAGCCAAACTTAACCATACTTTACGGGTTATCGAGACTCATATCCCTGAGCATGTGCGCCAAAATTTCATCACTCTTGAGTCAAACTGACCAATAATTATAAACGTGCTGGTTATGGTGCCACCTGTGGTCGATCTGAATGTGCTTAGATCTTAGTCTTGACAGTGACTTGAACATTTGTACAAAGTTTTGATACAGTACGAATATCTGTGTTGGAGTCATATGTGCATTTATGTGCCACGCCCACGTGAATATTTATTGGTCGGTAAGCGGCCATGTTGTTTGAGATGCTATCCTGGAAAAACTTTATTTGTGAGAGTTTGGTCCGTAGATACCGATGTATCAAGTTTTGTGCAGATCAGTCATTCGGCGACAGAGGAGTCGTGTTTTAAGAGATTTTCAAAACATTCTAAAAGGTATCATGGTTTTTCGTTAAAATGGAACTGGCAGCATTTTAGTAACATGAAATCTTATTCAAATCTGTTCATATACACCTCCAGGACGAATAGGACACCTTTTATTTATTTATTTATTTTTTATTTACTTTTTCTGACAACACTTAAAAATGGTCATTTTCACATTTTCATACATTCTTAGAATGTTTGGGAATGTTGTATAGCGATACATTATGGGAGAGCGGCCTTCTGTTTGGACAATTAATTGACACCGCAGGCAATAAAACCAAGTAAAAACATCTGTCTCGTCCAGGACCGGAGTCTATGCAGACCAGTGAGGCACAGCCAATCAGAGCTACAGTAGGCTTATATGCAAATAAGCCATTTGCCACATGGGCCTGCCAACATTCACTATGAACTGGACTATGTGTTTACAGGCAGTAGGGCCTGTCATCATTCACTATGAACTGGACTGTGTGTTAACAGGCAGTAGGGCCTGTCATCATTCACTATGAACTGGACTGTGTGTTTACAGGCAGTAGGGCCTGTCATCATTCACTATGAACTGGACTGTGTGTTAACAGGCAGTAGGGCCTGTCATCATTCACTATGAACTGGACTGTGTGTTTACAGGCAGTAGGGCCTGTCATCATTCACTATGAACTGGACTGTGTGTTACAGCAGTAGGGCCTGTCATCATTCACTATGAACTGGACTGTGTGTTTACAGGCAGTAGGGCCTGTCATCATTCACTATGAACTGGACTGTGTGTTTACAGGCAGTAGGGCCTGTCATCATTCACTATGAACTGGACTGTGTGTTTACAGGCAGTAGGGCCTGTCATCATTCACTATGAACTGGACTGTGTGTTTACAGGCAGTAGGGCCTGTCATCATTCACTATGAACTGGACTGTGTGTTTACAGGCAGTAGGGCCTGTCATCATTCACTATGAACTGGACTGTGTGTTACAGCAGTAGAGCCTGTCATCATTCACTATGAACTGGACTGTGTGTTACAGCAGTAGGGCCTGTCATCATTCACTATGAACTGGACTGTGTGTTTACAGGCAGTAGGGCCTGTCATCATTCACTATGAACTGGACTGTGTGTTTACAGGCAGTAGGGCCTGTCATCATTCACTATGAACTGGACTGTGTGTTACAGGCAGTAGGGCCTGTCATCATTCACTATGAACTGGACTGTGTGTTTACAGGCAGTAGGGCTTGTCATCATTCACTATGAACTGGACTGTGTGTTACAGCAGTAGGGCCTGTCATCATTCACTATGAACTGGACTGTGTGTTACAGCAGTAGGGCCTGTTATCATTCACTATGAACTGGACTGTGTGTTTACAGGCAGTAGGGCCTGTCATCATTCAGGGATAGGTGAGATGGGAGGGAGAGATGAGGTGGGAGAGATGGAGGGAGGGAGAGGTGAGAGAGAGAGATGAGAGAGAGAGGAGGTGGGAGGGAGAGGTGAGAGAGAGAGGAGGTGAGAGAGAGGAGGGTGGGAGGGAGAGGTGAGAGAGAGAGGGATAGGTGAGATGGGAGGGAGAGATGAGGTGGGAGGAGGGAGGGAGGGATAGGTGAGATGGGAGGGAGAGATGAGGTGGGAGAGAGGGAGGGAGGGAGAGGTGAGAGAGAGGAGGGGGAGGAGAGGAGAGAGAGAGAGGGAGGTGGGAGAGAGAGGGAGGTGGGAGGGAGAGGTGAGAGAGAGAGGGGAGGTGGGAGAGAGAGGAGGTGGGAGGGAGAGGTGAGAGAGAGAGGAGGTGGGAGGGAGAGGTGAGAGAGAGAGGGATATGTGAGATGGGAGGGAGAGATGAGGTGGGGAGGGAGGGAGGGAGGGATAGGTGAGATGGGAGGGAGAGATGAGGTGGGAGGGAGGGAGAGGTGAGAGAGAGAGGTGAGAGAGAGGGGAGGTGGGAGGGAGAGGTGAGAGAGAGAGGAGGTGGGAGGTGGAGAGAGAGGAGGTGGGAGGGAGAGGAGAGAGAGAGGGATATGTGAGATGGGAGGAGAGATGAGGTGGGAGGGAGAGGTGAGAGAGAGGGGAGGTGGGAGAGAGAGGAGGTGGAGGGAGGAGAGGTGAGAGAGAGAGGGGAGGTGCGAGAGAGAGAGGAGGTGGGAGGGAGAGGTGAGAGAGAGAGGGGAGGTGCGAGAGAGAGGAGGTGGGAGGGAGAGGTGAGAGAGAGAGGGGAGGTGGAGAGAGAGGAGGTGGGAGGGAGAGGTGAGAGAGAGAGGGGAGGTGCGAGAGAGGAGGTGGGAGGGAGAGGTGAGAGAGAGAGGAGGTGGGAGGAGAGGTGAGAGAGAGAGAGGGAGGTGGGAGAGAGAGGAGGTGGGAGGGAGGGAGAGGTGAGAGAGAGGCGGTGGGAGAGAGAGAGGAGGTGGGAGGGAGGGAGGGAGAGGGAGGGGTGAGGCGAGAGGGAGAGGTGAGGTGAGGTGAGGTGGGGAGGGAGAGGTGATAGAGAGGCGGTGGGAGAGAGGAAGTGGAAGGGAAGGGAGGGGTGAGGCGGGAGGGAGGGAGAGGTGAGGTGGGGGGCGGGGGAGGGAGGGAGGAGAAGGTAGGAGAGAGAGAAGAGGTGGGAGGGAGAAAGAGGTGATGTGGGAGGGAGGGAGGGATAGGTGAGATGGGAGGGAGGGAGGGATAGGTGAGAGAGAGAGAGAGAGTAGAGAGAGATGGAGGGAGAGGTGAGAGAGAGAGAGGAGGTGGGAGGGAGAGGTGAGAGAGAGAGGGGAGGTGGGAGGAGATGGAGAGGTGAGAGAGAGAAGAGGTGGGAGGAGAGGTGAGAGATTGAGGGATAGGTGAGATGGGGAGGGAGAGATGAGGTGGGAGGGAGGGATAGGTGAGATGGGAGGGAGAGATGAGGTGGGAGGGAGGGAGGGGGAGGGATAGGTGAGATGGGAGGGAGAGATGAGGTGGGAGAGATGGAGGGAGGGAGAGGTGAGAGAGAGAGGTGAGAGAGAGAGGAGGTGGGAGGGAGAGGTGAGAGAGAGAGGGGAGGTGCGAGAGAGAGGAGGTGGGAGGAGAGGTGAGAGAGAGGGATAGGTGAGATGGGAGGGAGAGATGAGGTGGGAGGGAGGGAGGGAGGGATAGGTGAGATGGGAGGGAGAGATGAGGTGGGAGAGATGGAGGGAGGGAGAGGTGAGAGAGAGAGATGAGAGAGAGGAGGTGGGAGGGAGAGGTGAGAGAGAGAGGGGAGGTGCGAGAGAGAGGAGGTGGGAGGGAGAGGTGAGAGAGAGAGGGATAGGTGAGATGGGAGGGAGAGATGAGGTGGGAGGGAGGGAGGGAGGGATAGGTGAGATGGGAGGAGAGATGAGGTGGGAGAGAGGGAGGGAGGGAGAGGTGAGAGAGAGAGGTGAGAGAGGAGGTGGGAGGAGAGGTGAGAGAGAGAGGGGAGGTGGGAGAGAGAGGAGGTGGGAGGGAGAGGTGAGAGAGAGAGGGAGGTGGGAGAGAGAGGAGGTGGGAGGGAGAGGTGAGAGAGAGAGGAGGTGGGAGGGAGGGTGAGAGAGAGGGATATGTGAGATGGGAGGGAGAGATGAGGTGGGAGGGAGGGAGGGAGGGATAGGTGAGATGGGAGGGAGAGATGAGGTGGGAGAGAGGGAGGGAGGGAGAGGTGAGAGAGAGGTGAGAGAGAGAGGAGGTGGGGAGGGAGAGGGGAGAGAGAGAGGGGAGGTGGGAGAGAGAGGAGGTGGGAGGGAGAGGTGAGAGAGAGAGAGGATATGTGAGATGGGAGGAGAGATGAGGTGGGAGGGAGAGGTGAGAGAGAGGGAGGTGGGAGAGAGAGGAGGTGGGAGGAGGGAGAGGTGAGAGAGAGAGGGGAGGTGCGAGAGAGAGGAGGTGGGAGGGAGAGGTGAGAGAGAGAGGAGGTGCGAGAGAGAGGAGGTGGGAGGGAGAGGGGAGGTGGGAGGGAGGGAGAGATGAGGTGGGAGGGAGGGAGGGAGGGATAGGTGAGATGGGAGGAGAGATGAGGTGGGAGAGAGGGAGGAGGGAGAGGTGAGAGAGAGGTGAGAGGGGAGGTGGGGAGAGAGGAGGTGGGAGGGAGGTGAGAGAGAGAGGAGGTGGGAGGGAGAGGTGAGAGAGAGAGGGGAGGTGCGAGAGAGAGGAGGTGGGAGGAGAGGTGAGAGAGGGAGGGATAGGTGAGATGGGAGGGAGAGATGAGGTGGGAGGGAGGGAGGGGAGGGAGGGATAGGTGAGATGGGAGGGAGAGATGAGGTGGGAGAGAGGGAGGGAGGGAGAGGTGAGAGAGAGAGGTGAGAGAGAGAGGGGAGGTGCGAGAGGGAGGTGGGAGGAGAGGTGAGAGAGAGAGGAGAGGTGGGAGAGAGGGAGGTGGGAGGGAGAGGTGAGAGAGAGAGGGGAGGTGGGAGAGAGAGAGGGAGGTGAGAGAGAGAGAGGAGGTGGGAGGGAGAGGGGAGAGAGAGGGGAGGTGGGAGGGAGAGGTGAGAGAGAGAGGGGAGGTGGGAGGGAGAGGTGAGAGAGAGAGGAGAGGTGGGAGAGAGAGGGGGATGTGGGAGGAGGGAGAGAGAGAGGGGAGGTGGGAGAGAGGGGAGGTGGGAGGGGAGGGAGAGAGAGAGGGGAGGTGGGAGGGAGAGGGTGAGAGAGAGAGGGAGGTGAGAGAGAGAGGGAGGTGGGAGGGGGGGAGGGAGAGAGAGAGGGGAGGTGGGAGGGAGAGGTGAGAGAGAGGGGAGGTGAGAGAGAGAGGGGAGGTGGGAGGGGAGGGAGAGAGAGGGGAGGTGGGAGGGAGAGGGGAGAGAGAGAGGGAGGTGGGAGGGAGAGGGGAGAGAGAGAGGGAGGTGGGAGGGAGAGGTGAGAGAGAGAGGGGAGGTGGGAGGGAGAGGGGAGAGAGAGAGGGAGGTGGGAGGGGAGGGGAGAGAGGAGGGAGGGGAGGAGAGGGAGAGAGAGAGGGGAGGTGGGAGGGAGAGGGGGAGAGAGAGGGGAGGTGGGAGGGAGAGGGGAGGTGGGAGGGAGAGGTGAGAGAGAGAGGGGAGGTGGGAGGGAGAGGTGAGAGAGAGAGGGAGGTGGGAGGGGAGGTGAGAGAGAGAGGGGAGGTGGGAGGTGGGAGGGAGAGGTGAGAGAGAGAGGGGAGGTGGGAGGGAGAGGTGAGAGAGAGAGGAGGTGGGAGGGAGAGGGAGGTGGGAGGGGAGGTGTTAAATCAATGTGAATAATATTCTATTGCTCTGTTTATTATTGGTTATTTGTCTGTCTGATACCCATGGAACTCTTCGTATCATAATATATCATGTATTTTGTAATTGTCTTTGGTCCACAAAATAATTAGAATAGATAATAAGACGCTGGCTGTCCTTGGCGACCCATCTCACCCTCCACACCTCAGTTGGACAGGCTTCCCTCACGCCGGCGCTTCAGAATGCCCATGGCCAAGAGGAACGTGATCCAACATTCAATCATTCCTTGTGGTGTTGGACTACTAAATGTAAAGTCAATTGTATCAGTATATGTAATGATCTATCCAATGCAGTTGGGACAGCGGTTGCTTGTGAGTGAATGTATTAATGTCCTCTATGTTGTTAGCGTATACAACATGATGGACTGACTGGTTAAAATGTGTATGATATGACAGTGTATGTATAGGAGATCTTTTTTAATGGAAGGTAATGCTGAAGAAACAGGTTTATTCCCTTCTATTCTAAAGTACTCTATGATATTCTATATTATTATATTGTATAGTATTCTATTATATTGTATAGTATTCTATTTTAATGTATAGTATCGTATTCTATTGTATAGTATTCTATAGTGTTCTATTCTAAAGTATATTATTCTATTCTATTGTATAGTATTATATTCTAATGTTTAGTATTCTGTTCTATATTATTATGCAGTCTTCTATTGTATAGTATTCTATTCTATTGTATAGTATTCTATAGAGTTCTATTCTAATGTATAGTATTCTATTCTATTGTATAGTATTCTATTCTATTGTATAGTATTCTATAGAGTTCTATTCTAATGTATAGTATTCTATTCTATTGTATAGTATTCTATAGTGTTCTATTCTAATGTATAGTATTCTATTCTATTGTATAGTATTATATTCTAATGTTTAGTATTCTGTTCTATAGTATTATACAGTCTTCTATTCTATTGTATAGTATTCTATTCTATTGTATAGTATTCTATTATATTGTATAGTATTCTATTCTATTGTATAGTATTTCTTATCCTGTATCTATTAAACATTCTGTTTCTTACCCAGTATCTATTCAACATTCTGATTCTTACCCAGTATCTATTCAACATTCTGATTCTTACCCTGTATCTATTCAACATTCTGTTTCTTACCCTGTATCTATTAAACATTCTGTTTCTTACCCTGTATCTATTAAACATTCTGTTTCTTACCCTGTATCTATTAAACATTCTGTTTCTTACCCTGTATCTATTCAACATTCTGTTTCTTACCCTGTATCTATTCAACATTCTGTTTCTTACCCTGTATCATCCATTCTGTTTTTACCCTGTATCATCCCTGTTTCTTATCTATCTAAAACATTCTGTTTCTTACCCTGTATCTATTAAACATTCTGTTTCTTACCCTGTATCATCCTCTGTTTCTTACCCTGTATCTATTAAACATTCTGTTTCTTACCCTGTATCTATTCAACATTCTGTTTCTTACCCTGTATCTATTAAACATTCTGTTTCTTACCCAGTATCATCCTCTGTTTCTTACCCTGTATCTATTCAACATTCTGTTTCTTACCCTGTATCTATTAAACATTCTGTTTCTTACCCTGTATCTATTCAACATTCTGTTTCTTACCCTGTATCATCCTCTGTTTCTTACCCTGTATCTATTAAACATTCTGTTTCTTACCCTGTATCTATTAATCATTCTGTTTCTTACCCTGTATCTATTAATCATTCTGTTTCTTACCCTGTATCTATTAAACATTCTGTTTCTCACCCTGTATCTATTAAACATTCTGTTTCTTACCCTGTATCTATTAAACATTCTGTTTCTTACCCAGTATCATCCTCTGTTTCTTACCCTGTATCTATTAAACATTCTGTTTCTTACCCTGTATCTATTAATCATTCTGTTTCTTACCCTGTATCATCCTCTGTTTCTTACCCTGTATCTATTCAACATTCTGTTTCTTACCCTGTATCATCCTCTGTTTCTTACCCTGTATCTATTAAACATTCTGTTTCTTACCCTGTATCTATTAAACATTCTGTTTCTTACCCTGTATCTATTAAACATTCTGTTTCTTACCCTGTATCTATTAAACATTCTGTTTCTTACCCTGTATCTATTAAACAATCTGTTTCTTACCCTGTATCATCCTCTGTTTCTTACCCTGTATCTATTAAACATTCTGTTTCTTACCCTGTATCTATTAAACATTCTGTTTCTTACCCTGTATCTATTAAACATTATGTTTCTTAACCTGTATCTATTAATCATTCTGTTTACCCTGTATCATCCTCTGTATCTTACCCTGTATCATAAACATTCTGTATCTTACCCTGTATCTATTAAACATTCTGTTTCTTACCCTGTATCTATTCAACATTCTGTTTCTTACCCTGTATCTATTCTATTAAACATTCTGTTTCTTACCCTGTATCATCCTGTATCTATTAAACATTCTGTTTCTTACCCTGTATCTATTAAACATTCTGTTTCTTACCCTGTATCTATTAAACATTCTGTTTCTTACCCTGTATCTATTAAACATTCTGTTTCTTACCTGTATCATCCATTCTGTTTCTTACCCTGTATCTATTAAACATTCTGTTTCTTACCCTCTATCTATTAAACATTCTGTTTCTTACCTCTATCTATTAAACATTCTGTTTTTTCTGTATCTACCCTGTATCATCCTCTGTTTCTTACCCTGTATCTATTAAACATTCTGTTTCTTACCCTCTATCTATTAAACATTCTGTTTCTTACCCTGTATCATCCTCTGTTTCTTACCCTGTATCTATTCAACATTCTGTTTCTTACCCTGTATCTATTAAACATTCTGTTTCTTACCCTGTATCATCCTCTGTTTCTTACCCTGTATCTATTCAACATTCTGTTTCTTACCCTGTATCATCTATTAAAACATTCTGTTTCTTACCCTGTATCTATTAAACATTCTGTTTCTTACCCTGTATCATCCTCTGTTTCTTACCCTGTATCTAAACATTAAACATTCTGTTTCTTACCCTGTATCTATTAAACATTCTGTTTCTTACCCTGTATCTATTAAACATTCTGTTTCTTACCCTGTATCTATTAAACATTCTGTTTCTTACCCTGTATCATCCTCTGTTTCTTACCCTGTATCTATTAAACATTCTGTTTCTTACCCTGTATCTATTAATCATTCTGTTTCTTACCCTGTATCTATTAATCATTCTGTTTCTTACCCTGTATCTATTAAACATTCTGTTTCTTACCCTGTATCTATTAAACATTCTGTTTCTTACCCTGTATCTATTAAACATTCTGTTTCTTACCCTGTATCATCCTCTGTTTACCCTGTATCTATTAAACATTCTGTATCTGTATCTATTAAACATTCTGTTTCTTACCCTGTATCTATTCCTCTGTATTTCTGTTACTTACCCTGTATCTATTAAACATTCTGTTTCTTACCCTGTATCATCCTCTGTTTCTTACCCTGTATCTATTAAACATTCTGTTTCTTACTCCTGTATCTATTAAACATTCTGTTTCTTACCCTGTATCTATTAAACCTCTGTTTCTTACCCTGTATCTATTAAACATTCTGTATTTCTTACCCTGTATCTATTAAACATTCTGTTTCTTACCCTGTATCTATTAAACATTCTGTTTCTTACCCTGTATCTATTAAACATTCTGTTTCTTACCCTGTATCTATTAAACATTCTGTTTCTTACCCTGTATCTATTAAACATTCTGTTTCTTACCCTGTATCTATTAAACATTCTGTTTCTTACCCTGTATCTATTCAACATTCTGTTTCTTACCCTGTATCATCCTCTGTTTCTTACCCTGTATCTATTAAACATTCTGTTTCTTACCCTGTATCTATTAAACATTCTATTAAACATTCTTACCCTGTATCTATTAAACATTCTGTTTCTTACCCTGTATCTATTAAACATTCTGTTTCTTACCCTGTATCTATTAAACATTCTGTTTCTTACCCTGTATCTATTAAACATTCTGTTTCTTACCCTGTATCTATTAAACATTCTGTTTCTTACCCTGTATCTATTAAACATTCTGTTTCTTACCCTGTATCTATTAAACATTCTGTTTTCTATACCTGTTTCTTACCCTGTATCTATTAAACATTCTGTTTCTTACCCTGTATCTATTAAACATCTGTTTCTTCATCCCTCTGTATCTATTCAACATTCTGTTTCTTACCCTGTATCTATTAAGGTTTCTTTACCCTGTATCATTCTGTTTCTTACCCTGTATCTATTAAACATTCTGTTTCTTACCCTGTATCTATTAAACATTCTGTTTCTTACCCTGTATCATCCTCTGTTTCTTACCTGTATCTATTCAACATTCTGTTTCTTACCCTGTTTCTGTTTCTTACCCTGTATCTATTAAACATTCTGTTTCTTACCCTGTATCTATTCAACATTCTGTTTCTTACCCTGTATCTATTCAACATTCTGTTTTGTATCTATTAAAATTATGTTTCCTGTTACCCTGTATCTATTAAACATTCTGTTTCTTACCCTGTATCATTAAACATTCTGTTTCTTACCCTGTATCTAAACATTCTGTTTAACCCTGTACATTCTGTTTCTTACCCTGTATCTATTAAACATTCTGTTTCTTACCCTGTATCTATTAAACATTCTGTTTCTTACCCTGTATCTATTAAACATTCTGTTTCTTACCCTGTATCTATTCAACATTTCTGTATCATCCTCTGTTTCTTACCCTGTATCTATTAAACATTCTGTTTTTACCCTGTATCATCTCTGTTTCTTATCCTGTATCTATTCAACATTATCTATTAAACATTCTGTTTCTTACCCTGTATCATCATTCTGTTTCTTACCCTGTATATCTATTAAACATTCTGTTTCTTACCCTGTATCTATTAAACATTCTGTTTCTTACCCTCTATCTATTAAACATTCTGTTTCTTACCCTGTATCATTATCTGTTTCTTACCCTGTATCTATTAAACATTCTGTTTCTTACCCTGTATCATCCTCTGTTTCTTACCCTGTATCTATTAAACATTCTGTTTCTTACCCTGTATCTATTAAACATTCTGTTTCTTACCCTGTATCTATTAAACATTCTGTTTCTTACCCTGTATCTATTAAACATTCTGTTTCTTACCCTGTATCTATTAAACATTCTGTTTCTTACCCTGTATCTATTAAACATTCTGTTTCTGTATTACCCTGTATCTGTATTTCTATTCAACATTCTTACCCTTAAACATTCTGGTTCTTACCTAATATCTATTCTATTAAACATTCTGTTTCTTACCCTGTATCTATTAAACATTCTGTTTCTTACCCTGTATCTATTAAACATTCTGTTTCTTACCCTGTATCTATTCAACATTCTGTTTCTTACCCTGTATCTTTTAAACATTCTGTTTCTTACCCTCTATCTATTAAACATTCTGTTTCTTACCCTGTATCTATTAAACATTCTGTTTCTACCCTGTATCTATAAACATTCTGTTTCTTATTAAACATTTCCCTGTATCTATTAAACATTCTGTTTCTTACCCTGTATCTATTCAACATTCTGTTTCTTACCCTGTATCTATTAAACATTCTGTTTTCTTACCCTGTATCTATTCAACATTCTGTTTCTTACCCTGTATCTATTAAACATTCTGTTTCTTACCCTGTATCTATTCAACATTCTGTTTCTTACCCTGTATCTATTAAACATTCTGTTTCTTACCCTGTATCATCCTCTGTTTCTTACCCTGTATCTATTAAACATTCTGTTTCTTACCCTGTATCATCCTCTGTTTCTTACCCTGTATCTATTAAACATTCTGTTTCTTACCCTGTATCTATTCAACATTCTGTTTCTTACCCTGTATCTATTAAAACATTCTGTTTCTTACCCTGTATCTATTAAACATTCTGTTTCTGTATCTATTAAACCTCACCCTGTATCTATTAAACATTCTGTTTCTTACCCTGTATCATCAACATTCTGTTTCTTATCTATTCAACATTCTGTTTCTTACCCTGTATCTATTAAACATTCTGTTTCTTACCCTGTATCTATTAAACATTCTGTTTCTTACCCTGTATCTATTAAACATTCTGTTTCTTAACCTGTATCTATTAAACATTCTGTTTCTTACCCTGTATCTATTAAACATTCTGTTTCTTACCCTGTATCTATTAAACATTCTGTTTCTTACCCTGTATCTATTAAACATTCTGGTTTCTTACCCTGTATCATCCATTCTGTTTTTACCCTGTATCTATTCAACATTCTGTTTCTTACCCTGTATCTATTAAACATTCTGTTTCTTACCCTGTATCTATCAACATTCAACATTATGTTTCTTACCCTCTATCTATTAAACATTTCTGTTTCTTACCCTGTATCTATTAAACATTCTGTTTCTTACCCTGTATCTATTAAACATTCTGTTTCTTACCCTGTATCTATTAAACATTCTGTTTCTTACCCTGTATCCATTCTGTTTCTATATAAACATTCTGTTTCTTACCTGTATCTATTAAACATTCTGTTTCTTACCTGTATCATCCTCTGTTTCTTACCCTGTATCATCCTCTGTTTCACCCTGTATCTATTAACATTCTGTTTCTTACCCTGTATCTATTAAACCTCTGTTTCTTACCCTGTATCTATTAAACATTCTGTTTCTTATCCCTGTATCTATTAAACATTCTGTTTCTTACCCTGTATCTATTAAACATTCTGTTTCTTACCCTGTATCATAAACATTCTGTTTCTTACCCTGTATCTATTCAACATTCTGTTTCTTACCCTGTATCTATTAAACATTCTGTTTCTTATCCTGTATGTATTAAACATTCTGTTTCTTACCCTGTATCTATTAAACATTCTGTTTCTTACCTGTATCTATTAAACATTCTGTTTCTTACCCTGTATCTATTAAACATTCTGATTCTTCTGTATCTATTAAACATTCTGTTTCTTACCCTGTATCTATTCAACATTCTGTTTCTTACCCTGTATCTATTCAACATTCTGTTTCTTACCTGTATCATCCTCTGTTTCTTACCCTGTATCTATTAAACATTCTGTTTCTTACCCTGTATCTATTAAACATTCTGTTTCTTACCCTGTATCTATTAAACATTATGTACCCTGTATCTATTAAACATTCTGTTTCTTACCCTGTATCTATTAAACATTCTGTTTCTTACCCTGTATCTATTAAACATTCTGTTTCTTACCCTGTATCTATTAAACATTCTGTTTCTTACCCTGTATCTATTAAACATTCTGTTTCTTACCCTGTATCATCCTCTGTTTCTTCTGTATCTATTAAACAACTGTATCATTCTGTTTCTTACCCTGTATCTATTAAACATTCTGTTTCTTACCCTGTATCTATTAAACATTCTGTTTCTTACCCTGTATCTATTATTAAACATTCTGTTTCTTACCCTGTATCTCTATTAAACATTCTGTTTCTTACCTGTATCTATTCAACATTCTGTTTCTTACCCTGTATCTATTAAACATTCTGTTTCTTACCCTGTATCATCCTCTGTTTCTTACCCTGTATCTATTCAACATTCTGTTTCTTACCCTGTATCATCCTCTGTTTCTTACCCTGTATCTATTAAACATTCTGTTTCTTACCCTGTATCTATTCAACATTCTGTTTCTTACCCTGTATCTATTAATCATTCTGTTTCTTACCCTGTATCTATTAAACATTCTGTTTCTTACCCTGTATCTATTAAACATTCTGTTTTTCTTATCCCCTGTATCTATTAAACATTCTGTTTCTTACCCTGTATCTATTAAACATTCTGTTTCTTACCCTGTATCTATTCAACATTCTGTTTCTTACCCTGTATCATCCTCTGTTTCTTACCCTGTATCTATTAAACATTCTGTTTCTTACCCTGTATCTATTAAACTCTGTTTCTTACCTGTATCTATTAAACATTCTGTTTCTTACCCTGTATCATCCATTCTGTTTCTTACCCTGTATCTATTAAACATTCTGTTTCTTACCTGTTTCTTATCTATTAAACATTCTGTTTCTTACCCTGTATCTATTAAACATTCTGTTTCTTACCCTGTATCTATTAATCATTCTGTTTCTTACCCTGTATCATCCTCTGTTTCTTACCCTGTATCTATTAAACATTCTGTTTCTTACCCTGTATCTATTAAACATTCTGTTTCTTACCCTGTATCTATTAAACATTCTGTTTCTTACCCTGTATCTATTAAACATTCTGTTTCTTACCCTGTATCTATTAAACATTCTGTTTCTTACCCTGTATCTATTAAACATTCTGTTTCTTACCCTCTATCTATTAAACATTCTGTTTCTTACCCTGTATCTATTAAACATTCTGTTTCTTACCCTGTATCTATTCAACATTCTGTTTCTTACCCTGTATCTATTCAACATTCTGTTTCTTACCCTGTATCTATTCAACATTCTGTTTCTTACCCTGTATCATCCTCTGTTTTTATCCTGTATCTATTAAACATTCTGTTCCTTTACCCTGTATCTATTAAACATTCTGTTTCTTACCCTGCATCTATTAAACATTCTGTTTCTTACCCTGTATCTATTAAACATTCTGTTTCTTACCCTGTATCTATTCAACATTCTGTTTCTTACCCTGTATCTATTCAACATTCTGATTCTTACCCTGTATCTATTAAACATTCTGTTTCTTACCCTGTATCTATTAAACATTCTGTTTCTTACCCTGTATCTATTAATCATTCTGTTTCTTACCCTGTATCATCCTCTGTTTCTTACCCTGTATCTATTCAACATTCTGTTTCTTACCCTGTATCATTCTCTGTTTCTTACCCTGTATCTATTAAACATTCTGTTTCTTACCCTGTATCTATTCAACATTCTGTTTCTTACCCTGTATCTATTAAACATTCTGTTTCTTACCCTGTATCATCCTCTGTTTCCTGTATCTATTTTCTTACCTGTATCTATTAAACATTCTGTTTCTTACCCTGTATCTATTAATCATTCATTCTGTTTCTTACCCTGTATCTATTCAACATTCTGTTTCACCCTGTATCATTCATTCTGTTTCTTACCCTGTATCTATTAAACATTCTGTTTCTTACCCTGTATCTATTCAACATTCTGTTTCTTACCCTGTATCTATTTAATCATTCTGTTTCTTACCCTGTATCTATTCCATTCTGTTTTTACCCTGTATCTATTAAACATTCTGTTTTTACCCTGTATCTATTAAACATTCTGTTTCTTACCCTGTATCTATTAAACATTATGTTTCTTACCCTGTATCATCCTCTGTTTCTTACCCTGTATCTATTAAACATTCTGTTTCTTACCCTGTATCTATTCAACATTCTGTTTCTTACCCTGTATCTATTCAACATTCTGTTTCTTACCCTGTATCTATTCAACATTCTGTTTCTTACCCTGTATCTCCTCTGTTTACCCTTAATCATTAAACATGTTTCTTACCCAGTATCATCCTCTGTTTCTTATCCTGTATCTATTCAACATTCTGTTTCTTACCCTGTATCTATTAAACATTCTGTTTCTTACCCTGCATCTATTAAACATTCTGTTTCTTACCCTGTATCATCCTCTGTTTCTTACCCTGTATCATCCTCTGTTTCTTACCCTGTATCTATTAAACATTCTGTTTCTTACCCTCTATCTATTAAACATTCTGTTTCTTACCCTGTATCTATTAAACATTCTGTTTCTTACCCTGTATCTATTAAACATTCTGTTTCTTACTCCTGTATCTATTAAACATTCTGTTTCTTACCCCTGTATCTATTAATCATTCTGTTTCTTACCCTGTATCTATTAAACATTCTGTTTCTTACCCTGTATCTATTAAACATTCTGTTTCTTACCCTGTATCTATTCAACATTCTGTTTCTATCACCTACCCTGTATCTATTCAACATTCTGTTTCTTACCCTGTATCATAAACATTCTGTTTCTTACCCTGTATCTATTAAAACATTCTGTTTCTTACCCTGTATCTATTAAACATCTTACCCTGTATCTCCTCTGTTTCTTATCCTGTATCTATTAAACATTCTGTTTTTTACCCTGTATCTATTAAACTCTGTTTCTTACCCTGTATCTATTTTGTTAAACATTCTGTTTTCTACCCTGTATCATCCTCTGTTTCTTACCCTGTATCTATTAAACATTATGTTTTCTGTATCTATTAAACCTGTATCTATTAAACATTATGTTTCTACCCAGTATCTATTAAACATTCTGTTTCTTACCCTGTATCTATTAAACATTCTGTTTTTACCCTGTATCTATTAAACATTCTGTTTCTTACCCTGTATCATCCTCTCTGTTTCTTACCCTGTATCTATTAAACATTCAGTTTACCCTGTATCTATTAAACATTATGTTTCTACCCTGTATCTATTAAACATTCTGTTTCTTACCCTGTATCTATTCAACATTCTGTTTCACCTCTGTATCATCCTCTGTTTTCTACCTCTGTATCTATTAAACATTCTGTTTCTACCTGTATCTATTCAACATTCTGTTTCTTACTCCCATCTATTAAACATTCTGTTTCTTACCCTGTATCATCCTCTGTTTCTAATTCTGTACTGTTAAAACATTCTGTTTCTACTCCTGTATCTGGTTAAACATTCTGTTTCTTACCCTGTATCTATTAAACATTCTGTTTCTTACTCCTGTATCTATTAAACATTCTGTTTCTTACCTACCATTAAACATTCTGTTTCTACCCTGTATCTATTAAACATTCTGTTTTTTGCTCCTGTATCATCTCTCTGTTTCTTAATTGTATCTATTAAACATTCTGTTTCTTACCCTGTATCATCCTCTGTTTCTTACCCTGCATTTATTAAATACTCTGTTTCTTACCCTGTATCATCCTCTGTTTCTTACCCTGTATCTATTCAACATTCTGTTTCTTACCCTGTATCATCCTCTGTTTCTTATCTATCGCAGGAAACATTCTGCTCTTACCCTGTATCTATTAAACATTCTGTTTCTTACCCTGTATCTATTCAACATTCTGTTTCTTACCCTGTATCTATTCAACATTCTGTTTCTTACCCTGTATCTATTAAACATTCTGTTTCTTACCCTGTATCTATTAAACATTCTGTTTCTTACCCTGTATCTATTAAACATTCTGTTTCTTACCCTGTATCATCCTCTGTTTCTTACCCTGTATCTATTAAACATTCTGTTTCTTACCCTGTATCTATTCAACATTCTGTTTCTTACCCTGTATCTATTAAACATTCTGTTTCTTACCCTGTATCTATTAAACATTCTGTTTCTTACCCTGTATCTATTAAACATTCTGTTTCTTACCCTGTATCTATTAAACATTCTGTTTCTTACCCTGTATCATCCTCTGTTTCTTACCCTGTATCTATTCAACATTCTGTTTCTTACCCTGTATCATCCTCTGTTTCTTACCCTGTATCTATTAAACATTCTGTTTCTTACCCTGTATCTATTAAACATTCTGTTTCTTACCCTGTATCATCCTCTGTTTCTTACCCTGTATCTATTAAACATTCTGTTTCTTACCCTGTATCATCCTCTGTTTCTTACCCTGTATCTATTAAACATTCTGTTTCTTACCCTGTATCTATTAAACATTCTGTTTCTTACCCTGTATCTATTAAACATTCTGTTTCTTACCCTGTATCTATTAAACATTCTGTTTCTTACCCTGTATCATCCTCTGTTTCTTACCCTGTATCTATTCAACATTCTGTTTCTTACCCTGTATCATCCTCTGTTTCTTACCCTGTATCTATTCAACATTCTGTTTCTTACCCTGTATCATCCTCTGTTTCTTACCCTGTATCTATTAAACATTCTGTTTCTTACCCTGTATCTATTAAACATTTTGTTTCTTACCCTGTATCATCATCTGTTTCTTACCCTGTATCTATTAAACATTCTGTTTCTTACCCTGTATCTATTCAACATTCTGTTTCTTACCCTGTATCTATTAAACATTCTGTTTCTTACCCTGTATCATCCTCTGTTTCTTACCCTGTATCTATTAAACATTCTGTTTCTTACCCTGTATCTATTCAACATTCTGTTTCTTACCCTGTATCTATTAAACATTCTGTTTCTTACCCTGTATCTATTAAACATTTTGTTTCTTACCCTGTATCATCATCTGTTTCTTACCCTGTATCTATTAAACATTCTGTTTCTTACCCTGTATCTATTAAACATTCTGTTTCTTACCCTGTATCTATTAAACATTCTGTTTCTTACCCTGTATCATCCTCTGTTTCTTACCCTCTATCTATTAAACATTCTGTTTCTTACCCTGTATCTATTCAACATTCTGTTTCTTACCCTGTATCTATTCAACATTCTGTTTCTTACCCTGTATCTATTAAACATTCTGTTTCTTACCCTGTATCTATTCAACATTCTGTTTCTTACCCTGTATCTATTAAACATTCTGTTTCTTACCCTGTATCTATTCAACATTCTGTTTCTTACCCTGTATCTATTCAACATTCTGTTTCTTACCCTGTATCTATTCAACATTCTGTTTCTTACCCTGTATCATCCTCTGTTTCTTACCCTGTATCTATTAAACATTCTGTTTCTTACCCTGTATCATCCTCTGTTTCTTACCCTGTATCTATTCAACATTCTGTTTCTTACCCTGTATCTATTAAACATTCTGTTTCTTACCCTGTATCTATTCAACATTCTGTTTCTTACCCTGTATCTATTCAACATTCTGTTTCTTACCCTGTATCTATTAAACATTATGTTTCTTACCCTGTATCATCCTCTGTTTCTTACCCTGTATCTATTAAACATTCTGTTTCTTACCCTGTATCTATTAAACATTCTGTTTCTTACCCTGTATCTATTAAACATTCTGTTTCTTACCCTGTATCTATTCAACATTCTGTTTCTTACCCTGTATCTATTAAACATTCTGTTTCTTACCCTGTATCTATTCAACATTCTGTTTCTTACCCTGTATCTATTAAACATTCTGTTTCTTACCCTGTATCATCCTCTGTTTCTTACCCTGTATCTATTAAACATTCTGTTTCTTACCCTGTATCTATTCAACATTCTGTTTCTTACCCTGTATCTATTAAACATTCTGTTTCTTACCCTGTATCTATTCAACATTCTGTTTCTTACCATGTATCTATTCAACATTCTGTTTCTTACCCTGTATCTATTCAACATTCTGTTTCTTACCCTGTATCATCCTCTGTTTCTTACCCTGTATCTATTAAACATTCTGTTTCTTACCCTGTATCATCCTCTGTTTCTTATCCTGTATCTATTCAACATTCTGTTTTTTACCCTGTATCATCCTCTGTTTCTTACCCTGTATCTATTAAACATTCTGTTTCTTACCCTGTATCATCCT
>NC_088422.1:5446781-5504609 GCF_034236695.1 Oncorhynchus nerka | reverse complement strand
CGTATCCAGCCGTTTAGCCCAGAGAGGAGTCTCCGTATCCCAGCCGTTTAGCCCAGAGAGGAGGTCTCCGTATCCAGCCGTTTAGCCCAGAGAGGAGGTCTCCGTATAGCCCAGTCTCCATATCCGTTTAGCCCAGAGAGGAGGTCTCCGTATCCAGCCGTTTAGCCCAGAGAGGAGGTCTCCGTATCCGTTTAGCCCGTCTTTAGCCCAGAGAGGAGGTCTCCGTATCCGTTTAGGCCCAGAGAGGAGAGGTCTCCGTATCCGTTTAGCCCAGAGAGGAGGTCTCCGTATCCGTTTAGCCCAGAAGGGAGGTCTCCGTATCCGTTTAGCCCAGAGAGGAGGTCTCCGTATCCGTTTAGCCCAGAGAGGGGAGGTCCTCCGTATCCGTATCTGTTTAGCCCAGAAAGGGGAGTTTAGGGACCCAGAGAGGGGAGGTCTCCATCCGTTTAGCCCAGAGAGGGGAGGTCTCCGTTTTAGCCCAGAGAGGGGAGGTCTCCGTCCGTTTAGCCCAGAGAGGGGAGGTCTCTGTATTCGTTTAGCCCATTGAGGGAGGTCTCCGTATCCAGCCATTTATCCCAGAGAGGAGGTCTCCGTATCCGTTTAGCCCAGAGAGAAGGTCTCCATATATCCGTTTAGCCCAGAGAGGAGGTCTCCGTATCCATTTAGCCCAGAGGGAGGTCTCCGTATCCGTTTAGCCCAGAGAGGGGAGGTCTCCGTATCCGTTTAGCCCAGAGAGGAGGTCTCCGTATCCGTTTAGCCCAGAGGGGAGGTCTCCGTATCCGTTTAGCCCAGAGAGGAGGTCTCCGTATCCGTTTAGCCCAGAGAGGAGGTCTCCGTATCCAGCCGTTTAGCCCAGAGAGGAGGTCTCCGAATCCGTTTAGCCCAGAGAGAAGGTCTCCGTATCCAGCCGTTTAGCCCAGGGAGAAGGTCTCCGTATCCAGCCGTTTAGCCCAGAGAGGAGGTCTCCGTATCAGCCGTTTAGCCCAGAGAGGAGGTCTCCGTATCCGTTTAGCCCAGGGAGGAGGTCTCCGTATCCAGCCGTTTAGCCCAGAGAGGAGGTCTCCGTATCCGTTTAGCCCAGAGAGGAGGTCTCCGTATCCGTTTAGCCCAGAAAGGGGAGGTCTCCGTATCCAGCCGTTTAGCCCAGAGAGGAGGTCTCCGTATCCAGCCGTTTAGCCCAGAGAGGAGGTCTCCGTATCCATTTAGCCCAGAGGGGAGGTTTCCGTATCCGTTTAGCCCAGAGAGGGGAGGTCTCCGTATCCGTTTAGCCCAGAGAGGAGGTCTCCGTATCCGTTTAGCCCAGAGGGGAGGTCTCCGTATCCAGCCGTTTAGCCCAGAGAGGAGGTCTCCGTATCCGTTTAGCCCAGAGAGGAGGTCTCCGTATCCAGCCGTTTAGCCCAGAGAGGAGGTCTCCGAATCCGTTTAGCCCAGAGAGAAGGTCTCCGTATCCAGCCGTTTAGCCCAGGGAGAAGGTCTCCGTATCCAGCCGTTTAGCCCAGAGAGGAGGTCTCCGTATCAGCCGTTTAGCCCAGAGAGGAGGTCTCCGTATCCGTTTAGCCCAGGGAGGAGGTCTCCGTATCCAGCCGTTTAGCCCAGAGAGGAGGTCTCCGTATCCGTTTAGCCCAGAGAGGAGGTCTCCGTATCCGTTTAGGCCAGAGAGGAGGTCTCCGTATCCGTTTAGCCCAGAAAGGGGAGGTCTCCGTATCCAGCCGTTTAGCCCAGAGAGGAGGTCTCCGTATCCAGCCGTTTAGCCCAGAGAGGAGGTCTCTGTATCCGTTTAGCCCAGAGAGGAGGTCTCCGTATCCGTTTAGCCCAGAGAGGAGGTCTCCGTATCTGTTTAGCCCAGAAAGGGGAGGTCTCCGTATCCGTTTAGCCCAGAGGAGAGGTCTTCGTATCCGTTTAGCCCAGAGAGGAGGTCTCCGTATCCGTTTAGCCCAGAGAGGAGGTCTCCGTATCCAGCCGTTTAGTCTCCGTATCCGTTTAGCCCAGATAGGAGGTCTCCGTATCCGTTTATTCCAGAGAGGGGAGGTCTCCGTATCCGTTTAGCCCAGAGAGGGGAGGTCTCCGTATCCGTTTAGCCCATAGAGGGGAGGACTCCGTATCCGTTTAGCCCAGAGAGGGGAGGTCTCTGTATCCGTTTAGCCCAGAGAGGGGAGGTCTCCGTATCCAGCCATTTATCCCAGAGAGGAGGTCTCCGTATCCGTTTAGCCCAGAGAGAAGGTCTCCGTATCCAGCCGTTTAGCCCAGAGAGGAGGTCTCCGTATCCGTTTAGCCCAGAGGGGAGGTTTCCGTATCCGTTTAGCCCAGAGAGGAGGTCTCTGTATCCATTTAGCCCAGAGAGGAGGTCTCTGTATCAGCCGTTTAGCCCAGAGAGGAGGTCTCCGTATCCATTTAGCCAAGGGAGAAGGTCTCTGTATCCATTTAGCCCAGGGAGAAGGTCTCCGTATCAGCCGTTTAGCCCAGAGAGGAAGTCTCCGTATCCGTTTAGCCCAGAGAGGAGGTCTCCGTATCCGTTTAGCCCAGAGAGAAGGTCTCCGTATCAGCCGTTTAGCCCAGAGAGGAGGTCTCCGTATCCAGCCGTTTAGCCCAGAGAGGAGGTCTCCGTATCCAGCCGTTTAGCCCAGAGGGGAGGTCTCCGTATCCAGCCGTTTAGCCCAGAGAGGAGGTCTCCGTATCCATCCGTTTAGCCCAGAGAGGAGGTCTCCGTATCAGCCGTTTAGCCCAGAGAGCAGGTCTCCGTATCCAGCCGTTTAGCCCAGAGAGGAGGTCTCCGTATCCGTTTAGCCCAGAGAGGAGGTCTCCGTATCCGTTTAGCCCAGAGAGGAGGTCTCCGTATCCGTTTAGCCCAGAGAGGAGGTCTCCGTATCTGTTTAGCCCAGAAAGGGGAGGTCTCCGTATCCGTTTAGCCCAGAGGGGAGGTCTCCGTATCCGTTTAGCCCAGAGAGGGGAGGTCTCCGTATCCATTAGTTTAACCCAGAGAGGGGAGGTCTCTGTATCCGTTTAGCCCAGAGAGGGGAGGTCTCCGTATCCGTTTAGCCCAGAGAGGGGAGGTCTCTGTATTCGTTTAGCCCATTGAGGGGAGGTCTCCGTATCCAGCCATTTATCCCAGAGAGGAGGTCTCCGTATCTGTTTAGCCCAGAGAGAAGGTCTCCATATCCAGCCGTTTAGCCCAGAGAGGAGGTCTCCGTATCCATTTAGCCCAGAGGGGAGGTTTCCGTATCCGTTTAGCCCAGAGAGGGGAGGTCTCCGTATCCGTTTAGCCCAGAGAGGAGGTCTCCGTATCCGTTTAGCCCAGAGGGGAGGTCTCCGTATCCGTTTAGCACAGAGAGGAGGTCTCCGTATCCGTTTAGCCCAGAGAGGAGGTCTCCGTATCCAGCCGTTTAGCCCAGAGAGGAGGTCTCCGAATCCGTTTAGCCCAGAGAGAAGGTCTCCGTATCCAGCCGTTTAGCCCAGGGAGAAGGTCTCCGTATCCAGCCGTTTAGCCCAGAGAGGAGGTCTCCGTATCAGCCGTTTAGCCCAGAGAGGAGGTCTCCGTATCCGTTTAGCCCAGGGAGGAGGTCTCCGTATCCAGCCGTTTAGCCCAGAGAGGAGGTCTCCGTATCCGTTTAGCCCAGAGAGGAGGTCTCCGTATCCGTTTAGCCCAGAGAGGAGGTCTCCGTATCCGTTTAGCCCAGAAAGGGGAGGTCTCCGTATCCAGCCGTTTAGCCCAGAGAGGAGGTCTCCGTATCCAGCCGTTTAGCCCAGAGAGGAGGTCTCCGTATCCATTTAGCCCAGAGGGGAGGTTTCCGTATCCGTTTAGCCCAGAGAGGGGAGGTCTCCGTATCCGTTTAGCCCAGAGAGGAGGTCTCCGTATCCGTTTAGCCCAGAGGGGAGGTCTCCGTATCCGTTTAGCCCAGAGAGGAGGTCTCCGTATCCGTTTAGCCCAGAGAGGAGGTCTCCGTATCCAGCCGTTTAGCCCAGAGAGGAGGTCTCCGTATCAGCCGTTTAGCCCAGAGAGGAGGTCTCCGTATCCGTTTAGCCCAGGGAGGAGGTCTCCGTATCCAGCCGTTTAGCCCAGAGAGGAGGTCTCCGTATCCGTTTAGCCCAGAGAGGAGGTCTCCGTATCCGTTTAGCCCAGAAAGGGGAGGTCTCCGTATCCAGCCGTTTAGCCCAGAGAGGAGGTCTCCGTATCCAGCCGTTTAGCCCAGAGAGGAGGTCTCTGTATCCGTTTAGCCCAGAGAGGAGGTCTCCGTATCCGTTTAGCCCAGAGAGGAGGTCTCCGTATCTGTTTAGCCCAGAAAGGGGAGGTCTCCGTATCCGTTTAGCCCAGAGGAGAGGTCTTCGTATCCGTTTAGCCCAGAGAGGAGGTCTCCGTATCCGTTTAGCCCAGAGAGGAGGTCTCCGTATCCAGCCGTTTAGTCTCCGTATCCGTTTAGCCCAGATAGGAGGTCTCCGTATCCGTTTATTCCAGAGAGGGGAGGTCTCCGTATCCGTTTAGCCCAGAGAGGGGAGGTCTCCGTATCCGTTTAGCCCAGAGAGGGGAGGACTCCGTATCCGTTTAGCCCAGAGAGGGGAGGTCTCTGTATCCGTTTAGCCCAGAGAGGGGAGGTCTCCGTATCCAGCCATTTATCCCAGAGAGGAGGTCTCCGTATCCGTTCAGCCCAGAGAGAAGGTCTCCGTATCCAGCCGTTTAGCCCAGAGAGGAGGTCTCCGTATCCGTTTAGCCCAGAGGGGAGGTTTCCGTATCCGTTTAGCCCAGAGAGGAGGTCTCTGTATCCATTTAGCCCAGAGAGGAGGTCTCTGTATCAGCCGTTTAGCCCAGAGAGGAGGTCTCCGTATCCATTTAGCCAAGGGAGAAGGTCTCTGTATCCATTTAGCCCAGGGAGAAGGTCTCCGTATCAGCCGTTTAGCCCAGAGAGGAAGTCTCCGTATCCGTTTAGCCCAGAGAGGAGGTCTCCGTATCCGTTTAGCCCAGAGAGGAGGTCTCCGTATCCGTTTAGCCCAGAGAGGAAGTCTCCGTATCCGTTTAGCCCAGAGAGGAGGTCTCCGTATCCAGCCGTTTAGCCCAGAGAGGAAGTCTCCGTATCCGTTTAACCCAGAGAGGAAGTCTCCGTATCCGTTTAGCCCAGAGAGGAGGTCTCCGTATCCAGCCATTTAGCCCAGAGAGGAGGTCTCCGTATCCGTTTAGCCCAGAGAGGAGGTCTCCATATCCGTTTAGCCCAGAGAGGAGGTCTCCGTATCCAGCCGTTTAGCCCAGAGAGGAGGTCTCCGTATCCGTTTAGCCCAGAGAGAAGGTCTCCGTATCAGCCGTTTAGCCCAGAGAGGAGGTCTCCGTATCCAGCCGTTTAGCCCAGAGAGGAGGTCTCCGTATCCAGCCGTTTAGCCCAGAGGGAGGTCTCCGTATCCAGCCGTTTAGCCCAGAGAGGAGGTCTCCGTATCCATCCGTTTAGCCCAGAGAGGAGGTCTCCGTATCAGCCGTTTAGCCCAGAGAGGAGGTCTCCGTATCCAGCCGTTTAGCCCAGAGAGGAGGTCTCCGTATCCAGCCGTTTAGCCCAGAGGGGAGGTCTCCATATCCAGCCGTTTAGCCCAGAGAGGTCTCCGTATCCAGCCGTTTAGCCCAGAGAGGGGAGGTCTCTGTATCCGTTTAGCCCAGAGAGGAGGTCTCCGTATCCGTTTAGCCCAGAGAGGAGGTCTCCGTATCCGTTTAGCCCAGAGAGGAGGTCTCCGTATCCAGCCATTTATCCCAGAGAGGAGGTCTCCGTATCCAGCCATTTATCCCAGAGAGGAGGTCTCCGTATCCGTTTAGCCCAGAGAGGAGGTCTCCGTATCCGTTTAGCCCAGAGAGGAGGTCTCTGTATCCAGCCATTTATCCCAGAGAGGAGGTCTCCGTATCCGTTTAGCCCAGAGAGGAGGTCTCCGTATCCGTTTAGCCCAGAGAGGGGAGGTCTCTGTATCCGTTTAGCCCAGAGAGGGGAAGTCTCCGTATCCAGCCATTTATCCCAGAGAGGAGGTCTCCGTATCCGTTTAGCCCAGAGAGAAGGTCTCCGTATCCAGCCATTTAGCCCAGAGAGAAGGTCTCCGTATCCAGCCGTTTAGCCCAGAGAGGAGGTCTCCGTATCCAGCCGTTTAGCCCAGAGAGGGGAGGTCTCCGTATCCGTTTAGCCCAGAGAGGAGTTCTCCGTATCCGTTTAGCCCAGAGAGGAGGTCTCCGTATCCGTTTAGCCCAGAGAGGGGAGGTCTCCGTATCCGTTTATCCCAGAGAGGAGGTCTCTTTACAGAACTCATGGTTTTGGAATATACTCTCAGCAATTATGTCTCAGAATAGGAAGGAGACGTAAATCAATTTCACCTCTTTTTAAAAGAACACATTTTCTCCATGCACATCGTGGTGTGTGTGTATGTGTGTGTGTGTGGACCAGAAGTCCCCACCACAATTGGACAAATATTTGACCAACTTGGGACATTTTGTTAACACCTAGAAATAGCATTTGACCTGGTGGGGACTCTGGGTTAAGGTTAGAATTCGTTTGTTAGGGTTATGAGCTAAAGTCAGTTTTAGGAGTTAGGAGCTAAAGTTAGTTTTAGTGTGTGTGTGTGTGTGTGTGTGTGTGTGTGTGTGTGTGTGTGTGTGTGTGTGTGTGTGTGTGTGTGTGTGTGTGTGTGTGTGTGTGTGTGTGAGAGAGAGCGAGAGAGTCGGGCTCATCAGGACTTTTTTCAGTTTCTGAGGTTTCCAGGGTTGGGGTCAATTCAGTTTCAATTCAGGAAGTAGACAAAAATTCCAGTTCTCTTCAATGCTTTTCAATGGAAAAAAAAATGTGTAATTGTAATTTGGTTTACTTTCGTAATTGACTGGAATTTGAATGCAATTGACCCCAACCCCGATGCTTTTATTTGGCAGACAAAATGGCGGATGTTTACAAACGATGCCAATCACTTTGTACCCCCTCTTGTTATTTTTAAGAGGGCTCTAAAATTTAAATGAATGTTTACGGCAGCTCCTAAAAAAATATATTCAAAGCTAAAAACAGTTGGTCCCTGGGCTTCCTGTAAACACTAGCCCAGCCACAGCCAAGAACATACTTCCCAAATGGCACCCTATTCCCTACATAGTGCACTACAGTTCAATACTTTTGACCAGGACCCATAGGGCAGTAGTTAAAAGTAGTGCACTATGTAGGGAATAGGGTGCCAGAACAGACAGAAGTGACATTTAGGGCAAAAGCTGTGGACCGTTTCTTCTCATCTCTCAGCCTTGCTTTCGTCTCATCTCTCAGCCTTGCTTTCTTCTCATCTCTCAGCCTTGCTTTCGTCTCATCTCTCAGCCTTGCTTTGGTCTCATCTCTCAGCCTTGCTTTGGTCTCATCTCTCAGCCTTGCTTTGGTCTCATCTCTCAGCCTTGCTTTGGTCTCATCTCTCAGCCTTGCTTTGGTCTCAGCCTCAGGCACTTCTTTGTTTCCCCGCCAACCACCACAATTTGTGTTGTTTTTCTCTCTCCCAGTCTTCTCGTGAATCTGGTTTGACCACAGGAGATGAGCTGAGTGGAACAGTGTTGACCACAGGAGATGAGCTGAGGGGGACAGTGTTGACCACAGGAGGGGGAACAGTGTTGACCACAGGAGGAGGAACCGTGTTGACCACAGGAGATGAGCTGAAGGGGAACAGTGTTGACCACAGGAGATGAGCTGAGGGGGAACAGTGTTGACCACAGGAGATGAGCTGAGGGGGAACAGTGTTGACCACAGGAGGGGGAACAGTGTTGACCACAGGAGATGAGCTGAGGGGAACAGTGTTGACCACAGGAGATGAGCTGAGGGGAACAGTGTTGACCACAGGAGATGAGCTGAAGGGGAACAGTGTTGACCACAGGAGATGAGCTGAGGGGGAACAGTGTTGACCACAGGAGATGAGCTGAGGGGGACAGTGTTGACCACAGGAGGGGGAACAGTGTTGACCACAGGAGGAGGAACAGTGTTGACCACAGGAGATGAGCTGAAGGGGAACAGTGTTGACCACAGGAGATGTGCTGAGGGGGAACAGTGTTGACCACAGGAGATGAGCTGAGGGGGAACAGTGTTGACCACAGGAGGGGGAACAGTGTTGACCACAGGAGATGAGCTGAGGGGAACAGTGTTGACCACAGGAGATGAGCTGAAGGGGAACAGTGTTGACCACAGGAGATGAGCTGAGGGGGAACAGTGTTGACCACAGGAGATGAGCTGAGGGGAACAGTGTTGACCACAAGAGATGAGCTGAGGGGGAACAGTGTTGACCACAGGAGGAGGAACAGTGTTGACCACAGGAGGGGTAACAGTGTTGACCACAGGAGGGGAAACAGTGTTGACCACAGGAGATGAGCTGAGGGGGAACAGTGTTGACCACAGGAGATGAGCAGAGGGGGAACAGTGTTGACCACAGGAGGGGGAACAGTGTTGACCACAGGAGATGAGCTGAGGGGGAACAGTGTTGACCACAGGAGATGAGCTGAGTGGGACAGTGTTGACCACAGGAGGGGGAACAGTGTTGACCACAGGAGGGGGACAGTGTTGACCACAGGAGATGAGCTGAGTGGGACAGTGTTGACCACAGGAGATGAGCTGAGTGGGACAGTGTTGACCACAGGAGATGAGCTGAGGGGGACAGTGTTGACCACAGGAGGAGGGGAACAGTGTTGACCACAGGGTATGAGCTGAGGGGAACAGTGTTGACCACAGGACATGAGCTGAGGGGGACAGTGTTGACCACAGGAGATGAGCTGAGGGGAACAGTGTTGACCACAGGAGGGGGAACAGTGTTGACCACAGGAGATGAGCTGAGGGGGAACAGTGTTGACCACAGGAGATGAGCTGAGGGGGACAGTGTTGACCACAGGAGATGAGCTGAGGGGAACAGTGTTGACCACAGGAGGGGGAACAGTGTTGACCACAGGAGGGGGAACAGTGTTGACCACAGGAGGGGGAACAGTGTTGACCATAGGAGGGGGAACAGTGTTGACCACAGGAGATGAGCTGAGGGGGAACAATGTTGACCACAGGAGATGAGCTGAGTGGAACAATGTTGACCACAGGAGATGAGCTGAGTGGAACAGTGTTGACCACAGGAGCGGGAACAGTGTTGACCACAGGAGGGGGAACAGTGTTGACCACAGGAGATGAGCTGAGGGGGAACAGTGTTGACCACAGGAGATGAGCTGAGTGGGACAGTGTTGACCACAGGAGGGGGAACAGTGTTGACCACAGGAGGGGGACAGTGTTGACCACAGGAGATGAGCTGAGTGGAACAGTGTTGACCACAAGAGATGAGCTGAGTGGGACAGTGTTGACCACAGGAGATGAGCTGAGGGGGACAGTGTTGACCACAGGAGGAGGAACAGTGTTGACCACATGGTATGAGCTGAGGGGAACAGTGTTGACCACAGGACATGAGCTGAGGGGGACAGTGTTGACCACAGGAGATGAGCTGAGGGGAACAGTGTTGACCACAGGAGGGGGAACAGTGTTGACCACAGGAGATGAGCTGAGGGGGAACAGTGTTGACCACAGGAGATGAGCTGAGGGGGACAGTGTTGACCACAGGAGATGAGCTGAGGGGAACAGTGTTGACCACAGGAGGGGGAACAGTGTTGACCACAGGAGGGGGAACAGTGTTGACCACAGGAGGGGGAACAGTGTTGACCACAGGAGGGGGAACAGTGTTGACCACAGGAGATGAGCTGAGGGGGAACAATGTTGACCACAGGAGATGAGCTGAGTGGAACAATGTTGACCACAGGAGATGAGCTGAGTGGAACAGTGTTGACCACAGGAGCGGGAACAGTGTTGACCACAGGAGGGGGAACAGTGTTGACCACAGGAGATGAGCTGAGGGGAACAGTGTTGACCACAGGAGGGGGAACAGTGTTGACCACAGGAGGGGGAACAGTGTTGACCACAGGAGGGGGACAGTGTTGACCACAGGAGATGAGCTGAGGGGGAACAGTGTTGACCACAGGAGATGAGCTGAGTGGAACAATGTTGACCACAGGAGGGGGAACAGTGTTGACCACAGGAGGGGGAACAGTGTTGACCACAGGAGATGAGCTGAGGGGGAACAGTGTTGACCACAGGAGATGAGCTGAGTGGAACAATGTTGACCACAGGAGATGAGCTGAGTGGAACAGTGTTGACCACAGGAGATGAGCTGAGGGGGAACAGTGTTGACCACAGGAGGGGGAACAGTGTTGACCACAGGAGATGAGCTGAGTGGAACAGTGTTGACCACAGGAGGGGGAACAGTGTTGACCACAGGAGGGGGAACAGTGTTGACCACAGGAGATGAGCTGAGTGGAACAGTGTTGACCACAGGAGGGGGAACAGTGTTGACCACAGGAGATGAGCTGAGTGGAACAGTAGAGTGTTCACTGAGCTGAGAGATGTAGTGTATTCTTTGAATTCATTTCAAAGGAGTGGTTGGTTGTTTTGGCACTCTCTCTGTTTCTCGCTTCCTCTCTCTCTGAGTGGATGGACTGAGTTCTCCCATGATGCCATAGCCATGCCTCACAGCAGTGATGTGACAAAGGAACACAGATGGATGGTGACACGGTGCTGGCCTGGCTTCAGAGTGCCGAGCAGAGTGAGAAGTCTCAGTTCCAAATTACTTGGTTGGGGGGATGAGAGGAGGTTGGGATGGGGGGATGAGAGGAGGTTGGGATGGGGGATGAGAGGAGGTTGGGATGGGGGATGAGAGGAGGTAGAGAGGTTGGGATGAGAGGAAGTTGGGATGGGGGATGAGAGGAGGTAGAGAGGTTGGGATGAGAGGAAGTTGGGATGGGGGATGAGAGGAGGTAGAGAGGTTGGGATGAGAGGAGGTTGGGATGGGGGGATGAGAGGAGGTAGAGAGGTTGGGATGAGAGGAGGTTGGGATGGGGGATGAGAGGAGGTAGAGAGGTTGGGGTGGGGGATGAGAGGAGGTAGAGAGGTTGGGGTGACGTAGACCGGGTGCCCAGCTGGTCAGCTGTGATGATGTCAACAGATTAGAGGTTGGTAGTTAAGGCAGCACAGTGGTGACCACATTGTGTTGTTTTCTCTTGCATAGTTCCAGTGATGTACCACTGAGTGACTGACAATAGCATGTCTCTACTGCTGGGACACTTGACTAGTCAGCTGGCACAACGGACAGCTGGGGTCATCTCTGGATGGATGGGGAACACACACAAACAGATGACTCTAAGGCAAAAGGATATTTGACCACTGTCTGGTGTAGAAGTCCCTAGGGCCCTGTTGTTAATGCTTATATTAATGTACACTGGGTGTACAAAACATTAGGAACACCTGCTCTGTCCATGACATAGACTGACCAAGTGAAAGCTATGATCCCTTTTTGATGTCCCCTGTTAAATCCACTCCAAAGGGGAGGAGACGGGTTAAAGAAGATTTTTTAAGCCTTGAGACAATTGAGACATGGATTGTGTATGTGTGCTATTCAGAGGGTGAATGGGCAAGACAAAATATTTAAGTGCCTTTGAACGGGGTCTGGTAGTAGGTGCCAGGCGCACCGGTTTGAATATGTCAAGAACTGCAACGCTGCTGGGTTTTTCATGCTCAACAGTTTCCTGTGTGTATCAACAATGGTCCAACACCCAAAGGACATCCAGCCAACGGCAGGCCAGTGGTCGAAAACGGGTCGTTGATGAGAGAACAAAAGGAGGCTGACACGAATTGTGCCGAGCCACAGACGGGCTTCAGTTAGTCAACTGACAGTCCAGTACAACGTTGGTGCCCAAAAACCCATAAAATAACACACAACTTGTCGCACCTTGACAAGAATGGAGTTTGGCAGCCTATGACCTTAGACATACACTTCTTCCAGCAAAACACAAGAAACTGTGGTTGCAGTGGGGCTAAGGAACGAAAACACTGGACACTGGAGAATAGGAGAAACTGTGTTTGCAGTGGGGCTAAGGAACGACACTGGAGAATAGGAGAAACTGTGGTTGCAGTGGGGCTAAGGAACGAAAACACTGGACACTGGAGAATAGGAGAAACTGTGGTTGCAGTGGGGCTAAGGAACGAAAACACTGGACACTGGAGAATAGGAGAAACTGTGGCTGCAGTGGGGCTAAGGAACGAAAACACTGGACACTGGAGAATAGGAGAAACTGTGGTTGCAGTGGGGCTAAGGAACGAAAACACTGGACACAGGAGAATAGGAGAAACTGTGGTTGCAGTGGGGCTAAGGAACGAAAACACTGGACACCGGAGAATAGGAGAAACTGTGGTTGCAGTGGGGCTAAGGAACGAAAACACTGGACACAGGAGAATAGGAGAAACTGTGGTTGCAGTGGGGCTGAGAATAGGAGAAACTGTGGTTGCACGACAACACTGGACACTGGAGAATAGGAGAAACTGTGGTTGCAGTGGGGCTAAGGAACGACAACACTGGACACTGGAGAATAGGAGAAACTGTGGTTGCAGTGGGGCTAAGGAACGAAAACACTGGACACAGGAGAATAGGAGAAACTGTGGTTGCAGTGGGGCTAAGGAACGACAACACTGGACACTGGAGAATAGGAGAAACTGTGGTTGCAGTGGGGGTAAGGAACGAAAATACTGGACACAGGAGAATAGGAGAAACTGTGGTTGCAGTGGGGCTAAGGAACGACAACACTGGACACTGGAGAATAGGAGAAACTGTGGTTGCAGTGGGACTAAGGAACGAAAACACTGGACACCGGAGAATAGGAGAAACTGTGGTTGCAGTGGGGCTAAGGAACGAAAACACTGGACACTGGAGAATAGGAGAAACTATGGTTGCAGTGGGGCTAAGGAACGACACAGGAGAATAGGAGAAACTGTGGTTGCAGTGGGGCTAAGGAACGACACTGGACACTGGAGAATAGGAGAAACTGTGGTTGCAGTGGGGCTAAGGAACGACACTGGACACAGGAGAATAGGAGAAACTCTGGTTGCAGTGGGGCTAAGGAACGAAAACACTGGACACTGGAGAATAGGAGAATCTGTGGTTGCAGTGGGGCTAAGGAACGAAAACACTGGACACTGGAGAATAGGAGAAACTGTGGTTGCAGTGGGGCTAAGGAACGAAAACACTGGACACTGGAGAATAGGAGAAACTGTGGTTGCAGTGGGGCTAAGGAATGAAAACACTGGACACAGGAGAATAGGAGAAACTGTGGTTGCAGTGGGGCTAAGGAACGAAAACACTGGACACTGGAGAATAGGAGAAACTGTGGTTGCAGTGGGGCTAAGGAACGAAAACACTGGACACTGGAGAATAGGAGAAACTGTGGTTGCAGTGGGGCTAAGGAACGAAAACACTGGACACTGGAGAATAGGAGAAACTGTGGTTGCAGTGGGGCTAAGGAACGAAAACCCTGGACACAGGAGAATAGGAGAAACTGTGGTTGCAGTGGGGCTAAGGAACGAAAACACTGGACACCGGAGAATAGGAGAAACTGTGGTTGCAGTGGGGATAAGGAACGACAACACTGGACACTGGAGAATAGGATAAACTGTGGTTGCAGTGGGGCTAAGGAACGACAACACTGGACACTGGAGAATAGGAGAAACTGTGGTTGCAGTGGGGCTAAGGAACGACAACACTGGACACTGGAGAATAGGAGAAACTGTGGTTGCAGTGGGGCTAAGGAACGAAAACACTGGACACTGGAGAATAGGAGAAACTGTGGTTGCAGTGGGGCTAAGGAACGAAAACACTGGACACTGGAGAATAGGAGAAACTGGTTGCAGTGGTTGCAGTGGGGCTAAGAGAAACGAAAACACTGGAGAAAAACACTGGACACTGGAGAATAGGAGAAACTGTGGTTGCAGTGGGGCTAAGGAACGACACTGGACACAGGAGAATAGGAGAAACTGTGGTTGCAGTGGGGCTAAGGAACGAAAACACTGGACACTGGAGAATAGGAAAAACATTGCCTGATTTGATGAATCCCGGTTCCTGCCGTTTCACACTGATGGGTGGACTAAGGTATGGAGGAAACCACGAGTACATACACACACATCATGCCGCGTGCCAACATTGCAGGCTAGCGGTACTGCTGTGATGATGTCCCTTGATAAAAGTGGAGCAACGTCGGAATGCCACAGAATATCTAAACATCATAGCCAATCAGGTGCATCCCTTCAGGTCAGCAGTGTATCCATCTGTAAATAGTTTTTTTTTGTCAGCAGGATAAAGCCACAAGGCTAGGTTTGGTCCAGCAATGGTTCCACCAACAGGACAGTGAATTCAGCTTACTGTAGTTGGCCTGCCACAGAAACCAGATCTCAATCTAATTGAAAAATCTGTGGGGATGAGATGGAGCGAACTATTCGGAGTAGAGATCCACTACCAGCCAACTTGACACAACCGTGTGAAGTATTGGAGTCAACATTGGCCAGCATCCCAGCATCCCTGTGGAAGGCTTTCCAAACACCTTGTAGAGTCCATGACCCGACGAATTGAGGCTGTTCTGTCGGAAGTTTACATACACCTTAGCCAATTACATTTAAACTCAGTTTTTCACAAAATGCAAATAATTACTTAAAAATCATACAATGTGATTTTCTGGAATTTTTGTTTTAGATTCCGTCTCTCACAGTTGAAGTGTACCTATGATACAAATTACAGACCTCTACATGCTTTGTAAGTAGGAAAAGCTGCAAAATCGGCAGTGTATCAAATACTTGTTCTCTCCACTGTATCTACATATATATATACACACACACAAACGATAAAAAGGTAAGGACCACTTAGATGAATTAATCATCTGTATGTCTCATCAAACGTCAAATATACAGACTACCGTCGGAAGAAAAAGAACTAGCTACAACTAAATTTAGGGAAATACTCAGATTGAGCGTTAACCCAGCGTTGTCATTGCGGCGAGTGGCTGCTCTCGTGTGTCACCAACCACTCTCTTCCATACTATCCCTCCTGCGTTAGAAGTTGAAAACGGCGATGTAAGGTCTAGTCTAATCCGTGTTGTCATGGTAATTTGGTTTTGGGGGGAGGGGGGGATTTATGGCCTAATCGAGGTGAACACAATAGAACACTACATTTGGAGTGTTTGAACTTGTGTTGATGTGGCTGCGGTTCGACCGCCGACAACGCCACAACAACCCAGGTGGTTTAGTTGTGTCTGCTTGTGGATTTGACCGCTCCAAAACGCGGTTCGACCGCCGACAACGCCACAACAACCCAGGTGGTTTAGTTGTATCTGCTTGTGGATTTGACCGCTCCAAAACGCGGTTCGACGCCGACAACGCCACAACAACCCAGGTGGTTTAGTTGTATCTGCTTGTGGATTTGACCGCTCCGGTTGCCGACAACACCACAAAACAGGTGGGTTCGTGGATTTGACCGCCGACAACGCCACAACAACCCAGGTGGTTTAGTTGTATCTGCTTCTGGATTTGACCGCTCCAAAACGCGGTTCGACCGCCGACAACGCCACAACAACCCAGGTGGTTTAGTTGTATCTGCTTGTGGATTTGACCGCTCCAAAACGCGGTTCGACCGCCGACAACGCCACAACAACCCAGGTGGTTTAGTTGTATCTGCTTGTGGATTTGACCGCTCCAAAACGCGGTTCGACCGCCGACAACACCACAACAACCCAGATCGAATAGATTCTAGAGTTCTTAGCAGTGGCCAATGAAAAGAGCATCAGTAGCTGGACTGGACACCTCTCAACAGTGTCCTGGATGCCAGGATGTCATGTGACTGGTGATTCCTGTCCTTCTTGCATCTTCTCAAGACTTTATTATTTGGGTTTTTAGTTACAAAGTCAAAATTGTCAATATTCCAAAAAATCATGAAAACCCCCAACAACCAGCCTCACCACTCCCTTCCGCCCTCCTAGACCCCCCCTAGAACCCTCTCACTCCTCCCCTCCTAGATCCCCCAGACCACCTTCTCACTCCTCCCCCTAGACCCCCCCTCTCACTCCTCTGCCCTCCTAGACCCCCCTAGAACCCCTCTCACTCCTCCACCCTCCTAGACCCCCCCCAGACCCCCTCTCACTACTCCCCCTCCTAGACCCCCTCTCACGCACCCCCCCAGACCCCCTCCTGCCCATCTGTGCTTGGGAATGGGCCCAGTGACGACCCAGAACCACCCTCCTGTCACAATAAAGGTATTAAAATAGACTCTACTGTCCAGGGAATCGTTTTCTTCTCTCTGATAGGTAGAGGCGTTATTTCAGCTATTCCTCTAGTCTCTTGTCACAGTAGCTGATTTGTTTCTACAGATGTCAGATCTTAATTTGAGCCAGTTTGCTACAGCAGGAAATATAATCCTACAGCAACAGAAATTGTGTTACGGGTAAATACATTTTTTCATAAAGGGAAAATCAAGTCTGACATTTTTAAGTGGAAATTACTAACTACAGAAAGCATTTTTAAAAATCAAACACACTACAGCTGTTAAATGTCCCGCAAAGTCATCCTGCAACATGGTGATCAAATTAAGATCCTACACCTGTAGGGGCCCGAGATTAATCCGTTTAAACATTACTGCCAATATTAACAACAACTGTCAACTCTTGTATACTGTATCTGTATTCAAAGCAGATGTATAATTGACATGAATGTAGTAACAAGGTCCACTGGACATCTTCCATGACATTTAAATAGAAAAGTTGGTGTGTATCTGCAGCATGGATACGTCCCATCAGTTTGCGTGGATACGCGCCATCGGTCTGCGTGGATACGCCCCATCAGTCTGCGTGGATACGCCCCATCGGTCTGCATGGATACATCCCATCAGTCTGCATGGATACGTCCCATCAGTCTGCGTGGATACGCCCCATCGGTCTGCGTGGATACGCCCCATCAGTCTGCGTGGATACGCCCCATCCAGTCTGCATGGATACGCCCCATCAGTCTGCATGGATACGTCCCATCAGTCTGCATGGATACGTCCCATCAGTCTGTATGGATACATCCCATCGGTCTGCATGGATACGCCTCATCAGTCTGCATGGATAAGTCCCATCAGTCTGCATGGATATAGCATCAGTCTGCATGGATACGTCCCATCAGTCTGCATGGATACGTCCCATCGGTCTGCATGGATACGCCTCATCAGTCTGCATGGATACGTCCCATCAGTCTGCATGGATACGTCCCATCGGTCTGCATGGATACGTCCCATCAGTCTGCATGGATACGCCCCATCAGTCTGCATGGATACGCCCCATCAGTCTGCATGGATATACCATCTCTCTGCATGGATACGTCCCATCAGTCTGCGTGGATACGTCCCATCAGTCTGCATGGATACGTCCCATCAGTCTGCATGGATACGCCCCATCAGTCTGCATGGATACGTCCCATCAGTCTGCATGGATATACCATCTCTCTGCATGGATACGTCCCATCAGTCTGCATGGATACGTCCCATCAGTCTGCATGGATACGTCCCATCAGTCTACATGGATACGTCCCATCAGTCTGCATGGATACGTCCCATCAGTCTGCATGGATGCGTCCCATCAGTCTGCATGGATATACCATCTCTCTGCATGGATATACCATCAGTCTGCATGGATATACCATCAGTCTGCATGGATACGTCCCATCGGTCTGCGTGGATACGTCCCATCAGTCTGCATGGATACGTCCCATCAGTCTGCATGGATAAGCCCCATCGGTCTGCATGGATACGCCTCATCAGTCTGCATGGATACGTCCCATCAGTCTGCATGGATACGTCCCATCAGTCTGCGTGGATACGCCCCATCGGTCTGCGTGGATACGTCCCATCAGTCTGCATGGATACGTCCCATCAGTCTGCATGGATATGTCCCATCAGTCTGCATGGATATACCATCAGTCTGCATGGATACGTCCCATCAGTCTGCATGGATACGTCCCATCAGTCTGCATGGATATACCATCAGTCTGCATGGATATGTCCCATCAGTCTGCATGGATACGCCCCATCGGTCTGCTTGGATATGTCCCATCAGTCTGCATGGATACGTCCCATCAGTCTGCATGGATACGTCCCATCAGTCTGCATGGATACGTCCCATCAGTCTGCATGGATAAGCCCCATCGGTCTGCATGGATACGCCTCATCAGTCTGCATGGATACGTCCCATCAGTCTGCATGGATACGTCCCATCAGTCTGCGTGGATACGCCCCATCGGTCTGCGTGGATACGTCCCATCAGTCTGCATGGATACGTCCCATCAGTCTGCATGGATATGTCCCATCAGTCTGCATGGATATACCATCAGTCTGCATGGATACGTCCCATCAGTCTGCATGGATACGTCCCATCAGTCTGCATGGATATACCATCAGTCTGCATGGATATGTCCCATCAGTCTGCATGGATACGCCCCATCGGTCTGCTTGGATATGTCCCATCAGTCTGCATGGATACGTCCCATCAGTCTGCATGGATACGTCCCATCAGTCTGCATGGATACGTCCCATCAGTCTGCATGGATACGTCCCATCAGTCTGCATGGATACGTCCCATCAGTCTGCATGGATACGTCCCATCAGTCTGCATGGATATACCATCAGTCTGCATGGATACGTCCCATCAGTCTGCATGGATACGTCCCATCAGTATGCATGGATATACCATCAGTCTGCATGGATATGTCCCATCAGTCTGCATGGATATACCATCAGTCTGCATGGATACGTCCCATCAGTCTGCATGGATATACCATCAGTCTGTCTAACTGAGAATGACTTTAGAAGAGTATTTATTCAACTGTGAACCTTCGAACCATCCCTTTCAGACGTGTACTTCGTTAACCCTCTCTTTCCACTTCTCTTTCTTCAGCATGTTTTTCCCCATCAGTTGTTTCCTTCCGTTAGAGTCTATTCACAGCGGTGTCTCACTGCCACAGACAACACATGACTGTGTCTCTCTGACTGGCTTTACTGACGGGCCCCATGCTCTGTGTGTGTGTGTGTGTGTGTGTGTGTGTGTGTGTGTGTGTGTGTGTGTGTGTGTGTGTGTGTGTGTGTGTGTGTGTGTGTGTGTGTGTGTGTGTGTGTGTGTGTGTGTACGTGTGTGTGTACGTGTGTGTGTGTGTGTACGTGTGTGTGTACGTGTGTGTGTACGCACGCACAGGAAGCCCCGTAGAAAACATGCATGTCTAGGCTCAATCCTGTTTACACAACAAGGTATCACAAATCCACTTCAGAATCCAACGTTTTTAAAAGGGGGAGGGGCGTGAAACCGAAACTTAACCCTGACATTCTCAGCCAAACTGTTCTTTCTATTGTTAAGTTTAGGTTATGTGAAGGTTTGGGATGAGGTTAAATGTAGCTATTAATTCTGATTGGTTAAGGGTGAAGGTTTGGGATGAGGTTAAATGTAGGTATTAATTCTGATTGGTTATGGTTTGGGATGAGGTTAAATGTAGGTATTAATTCTGATTTGTTAAAGGTTAAGGTTTGGGATGAGGTTAAATGTAGGTATTAATTCTGATTGGTTAAGGTTTGGGATGAGGTTAAATGTAGCTATTAATTCTGATTTGTTAAAGGTTAAGGTTTGGGGTGAGGTTGAATGTAGGTATTAATTCTAATTGGTTCAGGGTTAAGGTTTGGGATGAGGTTAAATGTAGGTATTAATTCTGATTGGTTAAGGTTTGGGATGAGGTTATTAAATGTAGCTATTAATTCTGATTGGTTAAGGGTTAAGGTTTGGGATGAGGTTAAATGTAGCTATTAATTCTGATTGGTTCAGGGTTAAGGTTTGGGGTAAGGTTGAATGTAGGTATTAATTCTGATTGGTTTAGGGTTAAGGTTTGGGGTAAGGTTGAATGTAGGTATTAATTCTGATTGGTTCAGGGTTAAGGTTTGGGATGAGGGTGAGGTTGAATGTAGGTATTAATTCTGATTGGTTGAATGAAGGTATTAATTCTGATTGGTTGAATGTAGGTATTAATTCTGATTGGTTCAGGGTTGAGGTTTGGGGTGAGGTTGACAGTGGTTAGGAGGGAGGGAGACAGAGACAGTGGTTAGGAGGGTCTGGGACAGATACGTGGTTAGGAGGGAGGGTGACATGAAAGGCCAATCACAATGTTCTTAGAAATGAATAATGTGTAACTGTCACACCCTGACCTTAGAGAGACTTTTTATTTCTCTATTTGGTTAGGTCGGGGCGTGATTTGGGTGGGCAAATCTATGTTTCTATTTCTTTTTCTTTTTCTTTTTCATTCTAGTTGTTCTATTTCTTTGTTGGCCGGGTATGGTTCCCAATCAGAGGCAGCTGTCTATCGTTGTCTCTGATTGGGGTTCATACTTAAGCAGCCATTTTTCCCTCCTTTGATTGTGGGATCTTGTTTTTGTACTGTAGCTTTCCAGCCCTAGAGAACTGTGTATTTCGGGGTAAAAAAAAAAAAAAAAAAAACATTTTTCGGTGTCATCCATAAAAGAAAGATGTACGCCTACCCACGCTGCACCTTGGTCCGATCCTTCCCTCAACGAACGTGGCAGTAACATGACTCCTCACCTGGTATTGAACAGGTACTACTATGAATTGACCAACCCTAAATGGGGAATGTCCTCTAGGACCAAGGAAACATCCCAGTATGACTTCGTGAAACAACTAGTTCTGTATTAGTCTCAAGAATGTTTTTGCTGCCCCCCCCCCCACCCCGTATAGTGAGCTCAGAGTTTTCCATAGCAGTCAGACTCAGTGGATACGGTGTGTTCTCTTTATGTTGTGGTGTCTCTCTTAACGTCATGTATTGTGTCCCACATTATTAATCCCAGGCCCCCGTCCCTGCAGGAGGCCTTTTTGCCTCTTGGTAGGTCGTCATTGTCAATCCTAATTTGGTTCTTAATTGACTTGCCTGCTTAAAATAATGGTAGAAAAAAAAAAAATGATGCTGAGATGTCTCATCAGCTTGTGACAGAAACACAGGTCCTGTGAGCCCTTTGAAGTTGGTTGAGAGAGAGTTCTCCAGCTGTGTGGTGGGGGTAGGTACGTGAGCTGGGGTCTCCTACGCTGACCCATCCAAAGTCCAGTCACTGTGCCTGTCAGGAACGTTGAGGATGTGAGGATGTCGCGTCCGAGTAAGAGAACTATTTGAGTCGTCGGGATCCAAAGCTGGTATGTGTTGAGAACGGTACTACGCAACCTCTCGGGCCGGTAATCATATACGTTTAGCAAATACATAACGTATTGTACGAATTACAATTCGGAACACATCATTGGAAATGAATTGACGACCCTCCACAAATGAATACATACCATACCATAACATATCATAGTCATTTACATTTACTATGTCAAGTCTACCCCTGAGTCCAGGTTGGCTTGACACCAGTAGGGGGGGGCGGGGCTTAGGAGAGCCAGGCTAGGAGATCCTCCTGTGTGACCGGTATCACTTTACCAGAAGTAATGTTGGGCTCATCTGGACTGGAACAACAGACTGGAGTGAGTTGGGCAGGCAGGTAAACCCCCAGTCACCCAAATGGGGTTGTCACGGTGAGGTAGGTGGGCTACGTTCCTCAGCATTCCAGGGACGTGGGGTGGGGTGGGTTGGCGTTTGTGTTGTTGGGGATTCCTACAATTTGTAAAAGACAAGCAAGAATGATTTACAGAGGGCAGACAGAGGACAGAGAGGGTTAAACAACATTTGAGAAGGATAAATGGAAAACAGATTGGGAACGCTGCGTCTGTAGAACACCAGCTCACGGACCTACCCCCACCATACTGTAGGAGAACACCAGCTCACGTACCTACCCCCACCACACGGTAGGAGAACACCAGCTCACGTACCTACCCCCACCACACTGTAGGAGAACACCAGCTCACGTACCTACCCCCACCACACTGTAGGAGAACACCAGCTCACGTACCTACCCCCACCACACTGTAGGAGAACACCAGCTCACGTACCTACCCCCACCACACTGTAGGAGAACACCAGCTCACGTACCTACCCCCACCACACTGTAGGAGAACACCAGTTTTCATGTGGCTGGTCATGGACCCGTTTTTAAAAGTTGGGAAATTGTCTTGAGGACCACCATGCTTGACCCACACAATGAGGAGAGAAATGAATAAGTCATTTAACTCATTGAGGGGCGGGGGGGTGGGGGTTAGCCACAAGGTAAGTGAACCATAGGGTTTCAAGTTTGAATCCCGGATCCCGCATCCCTGGCTGGACTATTCTGGCAGGAAGTGATCCGGGAACTGCTGGTATCAAATCCTGGAAAGTAAAGTAAGGTTCACTCAGTTAACTCTCCATTCTACCAGTCAGTTAGACTTCTCTCTCCAGGCATATCTCTCCCTGGCTGGACTATTCTGTCAGGAAATGATCCGGGAACTGCTGGTATCAAATCCTGGAAAGTAAAGTAAGGTTCACTCAGTTAACTCTCCATTCTACCAGTCAGTTAGACTTCTCTCTCCAGGCATATCTCTCCCTGGCTGTGACGTGACCAATTGTACTATAACTGCAGGATTTCTGAACGACCAGTAGTGTAATTCCTCACTAGACCGTACTGACCTGATTTCAAGGTAAACAATAGCTGGTCCTCTGATGTAACATAACCTAACTAGGAAATTCGCTACTTGGCTTTCGGGAACTTTTAATTAAAGAAGGTGGGAATGTGATGTATTTCCTTTGTGTGGGACTGGTGACGGCCAGGCCAAGGCAGTACACCTATCACGGAGCGGTTTAGATTCTCTTTCTTCTTATTTTAGATTCTATTTCCTGTTTTGTTCTGGAACTCTTCCTGTTCTGGATAGAAGAACAGCTGAGACAAACGTAAAGGAATTCAAGGTGGAAATCCCCAAACGGTGTCATATAGAGTCATATCTATAGATCGCTGGGACTCCAGGAGAAGGTACGGATTGAACCAATGGAATGTAAGCACTGCTGTTAATCATGACCATATGAAATATGTGCCAATGACAACCGCAAATATGGAAATCCTAAAAAAGTTTAATGACATAGGTAGTTATTATAGACAGCTAGGGTTCCAATAGAATACAATGGAAGTCAGCATTGGAATGGGCACGAATGAAAGGGATCTTTTTTGGTGCTTGAAGGGCAATTATTTACTGAGCACAATGATAATCAGATATCTAGAATTTCAAGAGCTGTATGAAGGATATGTGACCATAGAGATCCTATAATTATGATTCTATATAGAATTCTTTGAGCCTCTGTGTGTCTGGATAGCTACATTGTCTGTAACCTGACACATTATGTCTAGGCTCCTAGTCGAATCACTCACCCTTGGGCTAGGGCTGGAAGATATGGCCAAAATATATCACGGTATTAAAAAAAAAAGAAACTATTGGACGGTGTGACCGTATTTTTAGTTTCTGAATAGTTTTATTTTATTTTTATTTTTATTTTTTATTTCACCTTTATTTAACCAGGTAGGCTAGTTGAGAACAAGTTCTCATTTGCAACTGCGACCTGGCCAAGATAAAGCATAGCAGTGTGAACAGACAAAACAGATTACACATGGAGTAAACAATTAACAAGTCAATAACACAGTAGAAAAAAAATAGTAAAAGTTGTACATTTGCTTTATGAGTAGTGAGTGATCCTAGGGTGCTTTATGAGTAGTGAGTGATCCTAGGGTGCTTTATGAGTAGTGAGTGATCCCAGGGTGCTTTATGAGTAGTGAGTGATCCCAGGGTGCTTTATGAGTAGTGAGTGATCCTAGGGTGCTTTATGAGTAGTGAGTGATCCCGGGGTGCTTTATGAGTAGTGAGTAGTGATCCTAGGGTGCTTTATGAGTAGTGAGTGATCCCGGGGTGCTTTATGAGTAGTGAGTAGTGATCCTGGGTGCTTTATGAGTAGTGAGTGATCCCGGGGTGCTTTATGAGTAGTGAGTAGTGATCCTAGGGTGCTTTATGAGTAGTGAGTGATCCCGGGGTGCTTTATGAGTTGTGAGTAGTGATCCTGGGTGCTTTATGAGTAGTGAGTAGTGATCCTAGGGTGCTTTATGAGTAGTGAGTAGTGATCCTAGGGTGCTTTATGAGTAGTGAGTAGTGATCCCAGGTTGCTTTATGAGTAGTGAGTAGTGATCCCAGGGTGCTTTATGAGTAGTGAGTAGTGATCCCAGGGTGCTTTATGAGTAGTGAGTGATCCCGGGGTGCTTTATGAGTAGTGAGTAGTGATCCCAGGGTGCTTTATGAGTAGTGAGTAGTGATCCCAGGGTGCTTTATGAGTAGTGAGTAGTGATCCCAGGTTGCTTTATGAGTAGTGAGTAGTGATCCCAGGGTGCTTTATGAGTAGTGAGTGATCCCGGGGTGCTTTATGAGTAGTGAGTAGTGATCCCAGGGTGCTTTATGAGTAGTGAGTAGTGATCCTGGGTGCTTTATGAGTAGTGAGTGATCCTGGGGTGCTTTATGAGTAGTGAGTAGTGATCCCAGGGTGCTTTATGAGTAGTGAGTGATCCCAGGGTGCTTTATGAGTAGTGAGTGATCCTAGGGTGCTTTATGAGTAGTGAGTGATCCTAGGGTGCTTTATGAGTAGTGAGTGATCCTAGGGTGCTTTATGAGTAGTGAGTAGTGATCCCAGGGTGCTTTATGAGTAGTGAGTGATCCCAGGGTGCTTTATGAGTAGTGAGTGATCCTAGGGTGCTTTATGAGTAGTGAGTAGTGATCCTAGGGTGCTTTATGAGTAGTGAGTAGTGATCCCAGGTTGCTTTATGAGTAGTGAGTAGTGATCCCAGGTTGCTTTATGAGTAGTGAGTAGTGATCCCAGGGTGCTTTATGAGTAGTGAGTGATCCCGGGGTGCTTTATGAGTAGTGAGTAGTGATCCCAGGGTGCTTTATGAGTAGTGAGTAGTGATCCTGGGTGCTTTATGAGTAGTGAGTAGTGATCCCAGGGTGCTTTATGAGTAGTGAGTAGTGATCCTGGGTGCTTTATGAGTAGTGAGTGATCCTGGGGTGCTTTATGAGTAGTGAGTAGTGATCCCAGGGTGCTTTATGAGTAGTGAGTAGTGATCCCAGGGTGCTTTATGAGTAGTGAGTGATCTTAGGGTGCTTTATGAGTAGTGAGTGATCCTAGGGTGCTTTATGAGTAGTGAGTGATCCTAGGGTGCTTTATGAGTAGTGAGTAGTGATCCCAGGGTGCTTTATGAGTAGTGAGTGATCCCAGGGTGCTTTATGAGTAGTGAGTGATCCCCAGGGTGCTTTATGTGTAGTGAGTGATCCCGGGGTGCTTTATGAGTAGTGAGTGATCCTAGCGTGCTTTATGAGTAGTGAGTGATCCTAGGGTGCTTTATGAGTAGTGAGTGATCCCGGGGTGCTTTATGAGTAGTGAGTGATCCCGGGGTGCTTTATGAGTAGTGAGTGATCCCGGGTTGCTTTATGAGTAGTGAGTGATCCCAGGGTGCTTTATGAGTAGTGAGTGATCCCAGGGTGCTTTATGAGTAGTGAGTGATCCCGGGGTGCTTTATGAGTAGTGAGTGATCCTAGCGTGCTTTATGAGTAGTGAGTGATCCTAGCGTGCTTTATGAGTAGTGAGTGATCCTGGGGTGCTTTATGAGTAGTGAGTGATCCTGGTGTGCTTTATGAGTAGTGAGTGATTCCGGGTTGCTTTATGAGTAGTGAGTGATCCCAGGGTGCTTTATGAGTAGTGAGTGATCCCAGGGTGCTTTATGAGTAGTGAGTGATCCCAGGTTGCTTTATGAGTAGTGAGTGATCCTGATCCTGGGGTGCTTTATGAGTAGTGAGTGATCCCAGGGTGCTTTATGAGTAGTGAGTGATCCTAGGGTGCTTTATGAGTAGTGAGTGATCCCAGGGTGCTTTATGAGTAGTGAGTGATCCCAGGGTGCTTTATGAGTAGTGAGTGATCCTAGGGTGCTTTATGAGTAGTGAGTGATCCCGGGGTGCTTTATGAGTAGTGAGTAGTGATCCTAGGGTGCTTTATGAGTAGTGAGTGATCCCGGGGTGCTTTATGAGTAGTGAGTAGTGATCCTGGGTGCTTTATGAGTAGTGAGTGATCCCGGGGTGCTTTATGAGTAGTGAGTAGTGATCCTAGGGTGCTTTATGAGTAGTGAGTGATCCCGGGGTGCTTTATGAGTTGTGAGTAGTGATCCTGGGTGCTTTATGAGTAGTGAGTAGTGATCCTAGGGTGCTTTATGAGTAGTGAGTAGTGATCCTAGGGTGCTTTATGAGTAGTGAGTAGTGATCCCAGGTTGCTTTATGAGTAGTGAGTAGTGATCCCAGGGTGCTTTATGAGTAGTGAGTAGTGATCCCAGGGTGCTTTATGAGTAGTGAGTGATCCCGGGGTGCTTTATGAGTAGTGAGTAGTGATCCCAGGGTGCTTTATGAGTAGTGAGTAGTGATCCCAGGGTGCTTTATGAGTAGTGAGTAGTGATCCCAGGTTGCTTTATGAGTAGTGAGTAGTGATCCCAGGGTGCTTTATGAGTAGTGAGTGATCCCGGGGTGCTTTATGAGTAGTGAGTAGTGATCCCAGGGTGCTTTATGAGTAGTGAGTAGTGATCCTGGGTGCTTTATGAGTAGTGAGTGATCCTGGGGTGCTTTATGAGTAGTGAGTAGTGATCCCAGGGTGCTTTATGAGTAGTGAGTGATCCCAGGGTGCTTTATGAGTAGTGAGTGATCCTAGGGTGCTTTATGAGTAGTGAGTGATCCCAGGGTGCTTTATGAGTAGTGAGTGACCCTAGGGTGCTTTATGAGTAGTGAGTAGTGATCCCAGGGTGCTTTATGAGTAGTGAGTGATCCCAGGGTGCTTTATGAGTAGTGAGTGATCCTAGGGTGCTTTATGAGTAGTGAGTAGTGATCCTAGGGTGCTTTATGAGTAGTGAGTAGTGATCCCAGGTTGCTTTATGAGTAGTGAGTAGTGATCCCAGGTTGCTTTATGAGTAGTGAGTAGTGATCCCAGGGTGCTTTATGAGTAGTGAGTGATCCCGGGTGTAGTGAGTAGTGATCCCAGGGTGCTTTATGAGTAGTGAGTGATCCTGGGTGCTTTATGAGTAGTGAGTAGTGATCCCAGGGTGCTTTATGAGTAGTGAGTAGTGATCCTGGGTGCTTTATGAGTAGTGAGTGATCCTGGGGTGCTTTATGAGTAGTGAGTAGTGATCCCAGGGTGCTTTATGAGTAGTGAGTAGTGATCCCAGGGTGCTTTATGAGTAGTGAGTGATCTTAGGGTGCTTTATGAGTAGTGAGTGATCCTAGGGTGCTTTATGAGTAGTGAGTGATCCTAGGGTGCTTTATGAGTAGTGAGTAGTGATCCCAGGGTGCTTTATGAGTAGTGAGTGATCCCAGGGTGCTTTATGAGTAGTGAGTGATCCCCAGGGTGCTTTATGTGTAGTGAGTGATCCGGGGTGCTTTATGAGTAGTGAGTGATAGCGTGCTTTATGAGTAGTGAGTGATCCTAGGGTGCTTTATGAGTAGTGAGTGATCCCGGGTGCTTTATGAGTAGTGAGTGATCCCGGGGTGCTTTATGAGTAGTGAGTGATCCCGGGTTGCTTTTGAGTAGTGAGTGATCCCAGGGTGCTTTATGAGTAGTGAGTGATCCCAGGGTGCTTTATGAGTAGTGAGTGATCCCGGGGTGCTTTATGAGTAGTGAGTGATCCTAGCGTGCTTTATGAGTAGTGAGTGATCCTAGCGTGCTTTATGAGTAGTGAGTGATCCTGGGGTGCTTTATGAGTAGTGAGTGATCCTGGGGTGCTTTATGAGTAGTGAGTGATTCCGGGTTGCTTTATGAGTAGTGAGTGATCCCAGGGTGCTTTATGAGTAGTGAGTGATCCCAGGGTGCTTTATGAGTAGTGAGTGATCCCAGGTTGCTTTATGAGTAGTGAGTGATCCTGATCCTGGGGTGCTTTATGAGTAGTGAGTGATCCCAGGGTGCTTTATGAGTAGTGAGTGATCCCAGGGTGCTTTATGAGTAGTGAGTGATCCCAGGGTTGCTTTATGAGTAGTGAGTGATCCCGGGTTGCTTTATGAGTAGTGAGTGATCCTAGGGTGGCAGCACATACATTCTAAGTGATTTCAATGAGTCTTCATCCATTCAGATTGTTTTCTACTGTTCAATTCAACTTCAACCAAAACAAATTTCAGCCCTTTAATCATTTTTTTACTTGAGTAAAAGATGTGTTAACAGAAAATGACTCAAGTAAAAATATTTGGTTTTAAATATACTTACAGTAAGTATCAAAAGTAAATGTAATTGATAAAATGTACTTAATTTCAAATTCCTAATATATTAAAGCAAATCAGATGGCACCATTTTCTTTACGGATAGCCAAGGGGCACACTCCACCACACAAACATAATTTATAAACAAAGCCTTTGTGTTTAGTGAGTCCTCCAGATCAGAGGTAGTAGGGATGTTCTCTGTTTAGTGAGTCCTCCAGATCAGAGGTAGTAGGGAGGGATGTTCTCTGTTTAGTGAGTCCTCCAGATCAGAGGTAGTAGGGATGTTCTCTGTTTAGTGAGTCCTCCAGATCAGAGGTAGTAGGGATGTTCTCTGTTTAGTGAGTCCTCCAGATCAGAGGTAGTAGGGATGACCAGGGATGTTCTCTGTTTAGTGAGTCCTCCAGATCAGAGGTAGTAGGGATGACCAGGGATGTTCTCTGTTTAGTGAGTCCTCCAGATCAGAGGTAGTAGGGATGTTCTCTGTTTAGTGAGTCCTCCAGATCAGAGGTAGTAGGGATGACCAGGGATGTTCTCTGTTTAGTGAGTCCTCCAGATCAGAGGTAGTAGGGATGACCAGGGATGTTCTCTGTTTAGTGAGTCCTCCAGATCAGAGGTAGTAGGGATGACCAGGGATGTTCTCTGTTTAGTGAGTCCTCCAGATCAGAGGCAGTAGGGATGACCAGGGATGTTCTCTGTTTAGTGAGTCCTCCAGATCAGAGGTAGTAGGGATGACCAGGGATGTTCTCTGTTTAGTGAGTCCTCCAGATCAGAGGTAGTAGGGATGACCAGGGATGTTCTCTGTTTAGTGAGTCCTCCAGATCAGAGGTAGTAGGGATGACCAGGGATGTTCTCTGTTTAGTGAGTCCTCCAGATCAGAGGTAGTAGGGATGACCAGGGATGTTCTCTGTTTAGTGAGTCCTCCAGATCAGAGGCAGTAGGGATGACCAGGGATGTTCTCTGTTTAGTGAGTCCTCCAGATCAGAGGCAGTAGGGATGACCAGGGATGTTCTCTGTTTAGTGAGTCCTCCAGATCAGAGGTAGTAGGGATGACCAGGGATGTTCTCTGTTTAGTGAGTCCTCCAGATCAGAGGTAGTAGGGATGACCAGGGATGTTCTCTGTTTAGTGAGTCCTCCAGATCAGAGGCAGTAGGGATGACCAGGGATGTTCTCTGTTTAGTGAGTCCTCCAGATCAGAGGCAGTAGGGGTGACCAGGGATGTTCTCTTGACAAGTAGGTGAATTGGACCATTTTCCTGTCCTGCAAAGCATTCAAAATGTAACGAGTACTTTTAGGTGTCAGGGACAATGTATGGAGTAAAAAGTACAGTATTTTGTTTAGGAATGTCAAAGTTGTCAAAATAGTAAAGTACAGATACCAAAACAAATGACTTAAGTTGTACTTGAAATACATTTTTCTTAAAGTACTTTACACCACTGCCACGTAGGGACAAATAATCTAGGATTGATTTTGAACCAAATGTTGCAATTTCTATTTTACATGCAAATTTGAGCAAAACTGTTGGAAACATGGAAAAATATAATGACTACTCTAATTCTATAGTTAGAATATAATAGTGGGCACTTTGAATACAATGTTTGAGATTACAACTAATTAAAATGCCGGGGAAGAGTTATTGTGACAAGGTTGGAACCAAAGTGTTGATAAGTGTTTCCTAAGGGACCCTATAAGCTTTGGCTACATTGCATGTTTTCTCTTAGCTACTTCATGTAGCTAAAATTCCAGGGCCCACAGACCAGGGCCCACAGACCAGGGCCCATATTCCAAGGCCCATATTCCAGGGCCCACAGACCAGGACCACAGACCAGGGCCCATATTCCAGGGCCCACAGACCAGGGCCCATATTCCAGGGCCCACAGACCCGGGCCCATATTCCAGGGCCCACAGACCCGGGCCCATATTACAGGGCCCACAGACCAGGGCCCATATTCCAGGGCCCACAGACCAGGGCCCAGAAGTAGGAAAGGGATGCCATTTGGGATGCACCCCATTTGTTGTTGTTCCACCAATGAAACTAGAAAAGTGGTTTTGAGAGGATTGGAATGAAAGGAATCCTTTTCACAGATGTGCAACCTTCTCGTACTCTAGTTCTTCTCTCTGTAGGTGTAGTATTACGCTCCGCCTCCCGACCCAGGTCTTACATGGCGGATGGCTATTGGTCACGCCACACATTGGTCAAAATCTCCGCCACATAATTGGAAGGTGGATGCTATAAAGGAGCATCGTGATTAGAGGGTGTCCACGCAGGCCGCTAAGTGTTCTATAATTGGGAGTGGGTGGACGGAGTACCGTGTCCCAAATGGGACCTTTTATTCCCTTTGTTTTTAATAGTGCAGTACTCATTTGTATAGGGCCCATAGGGATATGGTCAAATGTTGTGCACTGTAAAAGACATCGGGTGCCGTTCCAGACACTGTCATGGGGCTGCCTGCCTTTCGAAAAAGCAGAGTAGCAGGCCTACTATAGAGACAGCCGCACATATCTAAAGCTTTTTCTCTGAAGCTCACGCTTTACAACGACTCGTAAATTACTTGGCGTATGATTGTCGAGCCATATGTGTTTTTTTTTGTGGGGTCGGGACGGGGGGGGGGGCCCACTCTGGTATACATGGATACGGTTGCAGCTGGAGACCAGCTATAGGAGGATGAAGACGAGGGAAACATACTATTATAAACATCATGTATTGACCAGGGCCCATATTCCAGGGCCCATAATCCAGGGCCCATATTCCAGGGCCCATATTCCAGGGCCCACAGACAAAATGTAAAATATATCTTCCTGCTTTTGTCTCACAGTATCTTATTTAGTGTAAAAAAAACAAAAAAGGAAACTGATCTGATCTGTTCTGATCTGTTCTGATCTTACACTGATCTGTTCTGTTCTGTTCTGATCTGTTCTGATCTGTTCTGATCTTACACTGATCTGTTCTGATCTGTTCTGATCTGTTCTGTTCTGATCTGTTCTGATCTTACACTGATCTGTTCTGATCTTACACTGATTTGTTCAATGATGCAGTTTACTATCCTTGCCTGTACAGTCAACTGCTGAATAATCACAGAGAATCCACATGGTTTGAATTTAAACACAAACGTAAAGTTATTCAAGAACATTTTAGACTAAATAGTGGTTAAATAGGTTAGAATAGTGGCTAAATTGATTTAATAGTGATTAAATAGTGGTTAAATAGGTTAGAATAGTGGCTAAATTGATTTACTAGTGATTAAATAGTGGTTAAATAGGTTAAAATAGGAATTGTGTTGTAAGAGTAGAGTACGAAATGATCTGTCTTGAACAAAAATAACATGAAAATGCTTTAATTTGAAAAGTCAAAAGCAGCCTCTCTCAGGCAGCAACACTGCAGCATTATTACACACACACACACACACACACACACACACACACACACACACACACACACACACACACACACACACACACACACACACACACACACACACACACACACACACATAATACACGAGAGGACTCATCTAGACACAGAGGAATTGTACTGTAACACTTAGTTTTGCCATGAAAATAAGCAGGTAAAGACTGTTACCACCAGAACGTAACGGTGAGGATCTTTTAAGATTCAAGGTTTTTACCTCCGGATTCTCTATTTTAACATCATGGGACAGGAACAGTTATCTTGCTAAAAGCGTGACTTCCCAGGGACAGGCTGAGCTTGTGATAATATATTACTGTAATAAATAACAAGTATAGGCTTGTAATAATGTCTGGCTAGGGCAGGGGAGAAGGGATGGGAATTATGGGATGTATTCTCCCCTTACTGAGCAGACAGGTTGTATATCATGCATGAACACACACACACACTCAGAGGGAGAAGGAAGAGACAGAGAGACTGGTTGTATATCTCTCCCTGGCATGAGGAGAAGGAAGAGACAGAGAGACTGGTTGTATATCTCTCCCTGGCATGAGGAGAAGGTCAGAAGGTCAATGAGCACAGAAAGAGGAGACGAGAACCAGTAGCTAATATGCAGGGGACAGTGGTTGTGTGTGTGTGTGTGTGTGTGTGTGTGTGTGATCACTATGCTCCAGGCTATCCATAGAGATGAATAGAAGAAAAATCTCTATTTAATTCCGTCTGTGCGTTCACGGCCATTGACGCAATGTAGCTAGCATATGTTCTTCTTCACAATTAGCTGTTCCCTCCTGATGACCCGGTTGGACATGACCCCAACAAGGGTAATCTGGAGAGATCAGCCAATGAAGTTGGAATTCCCACCCAGTTGACTACTTTAAAATGGTGGAAGCGCTCAATGGCGATGTCCATGCTAAAACACTGTTACATCTAAGTTGTGTCCTCTAGCCATTTTGTTATGAATCTATCACTACTATGCAGTGTTAGTTGTCACAGCCAATCTCTCACACTTTGGTTCTGCATTGCTATGTTTACAAAATGGCTATGACTGAGTCGCTGTGGATAAGAGTGTCTGCTAAATGACTCAAATGTTATATGTACATTGCAGAATGCACACTGCCAAACGCAGTATTGGGAATCTCAGAAGAGCTTTCACCTCCTCCTCCTTTACAAGACACACTGTTCTCACATTATCTTGTTCCTCTTTCTCATCTCAAAGGAGAGAGACAGACATTTTGATAAATTAATGATAAGTAAAAACGTTTTGTCTTATCAAAAAAATAAATAATAATAATAATCTTAATTTTTTTTCTTGATCACATATTTTACTTGGGAACATTTTAATGTGGTATTTTGTATATTGCATTCTATATTCTATTTCAATTGTAGCTTTCAGTTTGTTTACGCCAAAAAAAAGAAGGAAACGGACTCCTCCTTGTCTCGTGGTGACGACACGCAAACAAGACTCTGAAACCGGAAGAGGAAATCACACCGTTATCTGTGGATGTTTATTACAAATTGAAAGCAACAAAAAATATATATTTAAAAAAGAATGAATCCTCCAATGATCAACTCTACTAATTCGGTGACAACTTCTACTAAAAGTAAGTTTCTGAAAAAAGGTGCTGTATGTTTTTTTTTATTTTTTACGTTTTACACATTTGGTTGTTAACGTTGTATGCATCTCAATCGTAACGTGTTGAAGCTAGCCAAAGTCAGCAAAAGCTTAGCTACACATCCTGGCGATGCTTCGATTTCACTTTGCTATTGAAAATGCTCATGTTTTTTTAATGTTGATTTTTAGACTTGATAATGCCCGTTTTGATGTTAGATAGCTATGTCGCAAAGCAGACTGGTTTGGAAACCGAAACTTATCTTGACTCTTGCTTAGTAGCTAACTAGCTAGCCTACTAGCTAGGTACTCCAACATTTTTTTGATAACTAGCATGATATTGTTGCCAAACATTCTAGCAGACATTTGAGATATTCCAGATACTTTATAGCTAAGCACCATCAGCATGCTTCACACTTTTGCAGCCAGGAATTAAGAAGCACCTGTTTCCTGTAATTCAGTGTCATTTGGTTCAGGGCAACAAATCTAGTAATATCAGCTAGTACCACTGTACCAGTCTCTACTGTATAAACCTATCTACTGTACATGTCGATAAAGTGTTACCACAGTCAGTCGGCCATCTTGTTTTGAACATTTGCCGTACTGTAACTGTACTCTTTCCTGCAGGAAAGCGAGAGGCCGAGCGCTCCGTCAACTGGACAGTGGAAGAGACCCAGGTGTTACTGTGTGCCTGGAGTGACGAGCGAGTGCAGAAGAGCCTGGCGGAGAACGTCCGAAACCGCCATGTTTTCAAACACCTCTCAGCCCGCATGTGTGACCTGGGCTTCTCACGCAGCCCTCACCAGTGCCGGCTCCGCGTCAAGACCCTCAAGGCCAACTATGTCAGAGCCAAGCTGCTGATGAGCGTGGATGACTCCCAACCCTGCAGTTTCAGGTACTACTCTGAGATGGATGCTGTGCTGGGGAGAAATCGCGCTATGGAAGGGACTGGAGGAGGGCGGCATTTTGGATCTCCCGAAGGCATAGGAGGATTATTAGGAGGGTGCCATTTTGGGTCTGAATTGATCGCAGAAACAGGGCGCTATTTGGGATCTGAAGGGATTGGAAGACAAGGAGGAGGATGCAATTTTGTATCTCCTGAGGGGACGGCAGGACGGAAGTCACGGTATATGGTGTCTGAGATGAAGGTGGAGGAGGACAGGGAGGCAGACGACACAGACGACTACGAGTTCAACGATGTAGGAATCATCACTCGGCCACTGGTTGGCCCGGGTGGAAGACGCCATGATGCTTTTCTAGAGCACAGCAACGACTATCATGAACCTGCTGGTATGTACTCTACTCTCTGTCTGACTCTCTCTGTCGGTCACACTTTCTGCTATCAATGCCACTGATTATCATTATATCATCAAAGGTAGACTCAGCAAGATGTTATCAAATCAAATTTTATTTGTCACATACACATGGTTAGCTGATGTTAATGTGAGTGTAGCGAAATGCTTGTGCTTGTAGTTCCGACAATGCAGTAATATCCAACGAGTAATCTAACTTAACAATTTTACAACAATTACCTTATACACACAAGTGTAAAGGGATAAAGAATATGTACATAAAGATATATGAATGAGTGATGGTACAGAACAGCATAGGCAAGATGCAGTAGATGGTATAGATGTACAGTATATACATATGAGATGAGTAATGTAGGGTATGTAAACATTATATTAAGTGGCTTTGTTTAAAGTGGCTAGTGATACAGTTCTTACATCAATTTTTCCATTATTAAAGTGGCTGGAGTTGAGTCAGTATGTTGGTAGCAGCCACTCAATGTTAGTGGTGGCTGTTTAACAGTCTGATGGCCTTGAGATAAAGCTGTTTTTTAGTCTCTCAGTCCCAGCTTTGATGCACCTGTACTGACCTCGCCTTCTGGATGATAGCGGGGTGAACAGGCAGTGGCTCGGGTGGTTGTTGTCCTTGATGATCTTTATGGCCTTCCTGTGACATCGGGTGGTGTAGGTGTCCTGGAGGGCAGGTAGTTTTCCCCCTGTGATGCGTTGTGCAGACCTCACTACCCTCTGGAGAGCCTTCCGGTTGAGGGCGGAGCAGTTGCCGTACCAGGCGGTGATACAGCCCGCCAGGATGCTCTCGATTGTGCATCTGTAGAAGTTTGTGAGTGCTTTTGGTGACAAGCCAAATTTCTTCAGCCTCCTGAGGTTGAAGAGGCGCTGCTGCGTCTTCTTCACTATGCTGTCTGTGTGAGTGGACCAATTCAGTTTGTCTGTGATGTGTATGCCGAGGAACTTGAAACTTACTACCCTCTCCACTACTGTGCCGTCGATGTGGATAGGGGGGTGTTCCCTCTGCTGTTTCCTGAAGTCCACAATCATCTCCTTTGTTTTGTTGACATTGAGTGTGAGGTTATTTTCCTGACACCACACTCCGAGGGCCCTCACCTCCTCCCTGTAGGCCATCTCGTCATTGTTGGTAATCAAGCCTACCACTGTAGTGTCGTCTACAAACTTGATGATTGATTTGGAGGCGTGCATGGCCACGCAGTCGTGGGTGAACAGGGAGTACAAGAGAGAGCTCAGAACGCACCCTTGTGGGGCCCCAGTGTTGAGGATCAGCGGGGTGGAGATGTTGTTACCTACCCTCACCACCTGGGGGCGGCCCGTCAGGAAGTCCAGGACCCAGTTGCACAGGGCGGGGTCGAGACCCAGGGTCTCGAGCTTAATGACGAGTTTGGAGGGCACTATGGTGTTAAATGCTGAGCTGTAGTCGATGAACAGCATTCTCACATAGGTATTCCTCTTGTCCAGATGGGTTAGTGCAGTGTGGTTGCGATTGCATCGTCTGTGGACCTATTGGGGCGGTAAGCTAATTGGAGTGGGTCTAGGGTGTCAGGTAGGGTGGAGGTGATATGGGCCTTGACTAGTCTCTCAAAGCACTTCATGATGACGGAAGTGAGTGCTACGGGACGATGGTAATTTAGCTCAGTTACCTTAGCTTTCTTGGGAACAGGAACAATGGTGGCCCTCTTGAAGCATGTGGGAACAGCAGACTGGATTGATTGAATATGTCCGTAAACACACCAGCCAGCTGGTCTGTGCATGCTCTGAGGACACGGCTGGGGATGCCATCTTTTACCTAGTCAGGGATTTGGTCTAGCAACCTTTCGGTTACTGGCCCAACGCTCTAACCACTAGGCTCCCTGCCGCTCCGAGTGTGCGGGGGTACGAGGTAATTGAGGTAGATATGTACATACAACTAGGAATAGTGACCAATGATAAACAGTAGCAGCGTGATGAGTCATTAAATGTGAAAAAAGGATCAATGCCAATATTTGTTTAACCTTTAGTTTACGGGGCAGTATTTTCACGTCCGGATCGAATTCAACTGCCTGCTACTCATCCCCAGAAGATAAGTTATGCATATTATTAGTATATTTTGGTAGAAAACACTCTGAAGTTTCTAAAACTGTTTGAATCATGTCTGTGAGTATAACAGAACTTATTTAGCAGGCGAAACCCAGAGGACAAACCATTCAGATTTGGTTTTTTTGAGGTCACTCTCTTTTCAATGGATTTTCATTGGAAATCCAGATTTCTAAGGGACCTTGAGTTGGACCGCAGAGTGAAGGAAAAGCAGCCAACAAGTGCTCAGCATATGTGGGAACTTCATCAAGACCGTAGGACAAGCATTCCAGGTGAAGCTGGTTGATAGAATGCCCAGAGTGTCATCAAGGCAAAGGGAGGCTACTTTGAAGAATCTATTGGTTTAACACTATATTGTAGATGTATATTGTGAATGGCCATAAGCTTAAAAAAAAAGAAGGAAAAAAAGTGAGGCCATATTGCATTTGAAGCGCTCACACAGTGACTTCAGAAGGACCTGTTTTGCAACAGTAGTTGAATGCCTCAAGGATGAGAAGGCACGGCACCACATCAGACACACAACTGGCTGTCAGTTTGAAGTTGTGGATTGTAAACGGCTCCAACAACTTCACAAGCTGTTCTAGCTTGGCCCAGTCACGCTCCGTGCTCGTTCTCGGATTTCTTCCCTGTTAGCTGGTGATAGTGATGCCCAAGCTAGGCCTATTGATTGGTGATAGTGATGCCCAAGCTAGGCCTATTGATTGGTGATAGTGATGCACAAGCTAGGCCTATTGATTGGTGATAGTGATGCACAACCTAGGCCTATTGATTGGTGATAGTGATGCACAAGCTAGGCCTATTGATTGGTGATAGTGATGCACAAGCTAGGCCTATTGATTGGTGATAGTGATGCAGAAGCTAGGCCTATTTGAATCGTTGCCATTTCCTGGCAACATTTACCCACCAGATTCAGAAGCTTAAACTTTTTGATTTTTGCCGAAAGTTTTTAGACTAAGAAAAACTAAACAATTTGTTTCAATTTTTTTTGCAGTCCAAAATATTAGTTTCAGTAGAGTTTGTTTTTCAAGTGTTTTTTATAGATATTTTTATTTTGTTAATAAATTGTTTTTCCAATTTTCGTTTCTGTTTTCATTTACTATAATAACCTTGCAATTTGGGTTAACTGTTGATTCTACATTGTAGAATAATAGTGAAGACATCAAATCTATGAAATAAAACATATGGAATCATGTAGTAACCAAAAAAGTGTTAAACAAATTGGGCAATGTTGTGGTAATAAAACTTTATCAAAATCAGAATATCTGATTAATTAATCTATTTAATCTCTTGCATTGCAGTTCATCCATTGGAGGATGACCGCAGCTCCAGGTCAACACCGCCACCACCCCAGCCTGCTTCCCATTTTTCTCCACCCCCAGACCATTGCCCCAACCTGGGCAGTGGTATCACCATTCCCTCCACCCAGCCCCTAGAGCCTGTGTTGAAGCACTTGGCAGACTGCTTCCAGAGGCTGGTGTCAGAGTCCCGGGGTCTGATGGTACAGCTGGAGGGCCAGAGGCAGGAGCAGGTCAGAGACGAATAGATAGATATGTGTATCTAAACAGGGCCTTCAGAAAGTATTCAGACCCCTTGACTTTTTCCACATTTTGTTACGTTACAGCCTTGTTCTAAAATGGATCAAATATAATCCTCATCAATCTACACACGATAACCCACAATGACATCACAATACCCCACAATGACATCACAATACCCCACAATGACATCACAATACCCCACAATGACAAAAAATAATAATACCTTATTTAAGTATTCAGATTCTTTGCTATGAGAATCTAAATTGAGCTCAGGTGCATCCTGTTTCCATTGATCATCCTTGAGTTGTTTCTACAACTTGATTGGAGTACAACTGTGGTAAATGTAATTGATTGGACATGATTTGAGAAGGCACACGCCTGTCTATATAAGGTCCCACAGTTGGCAGTGCATGTCAGAGCAAAAATCCAAGCCACGAGGTTGAAGGAATTGTCCGTAGAGTTCCGAGAGAGGATTGTGCCGAGGCACAGATCTGGGGAAGGCTACCAAAACATTTCTGTAGCATTGAAGGTCCCCAAGAATACAGTGGCCTCCATCATTCTTAAATGGAAGAAGTTTAGAACCATCAAGACTCTTCCTAGAGCTGGCCGCCCGGCCAAACTGAACAATGGGGGAGAATGGCCTTGGTCAGGGAGGTGACCATGAAACAAATGGTCACTCTGACAGAGCTCCAGAGTTCCTCTTTGGAGATGGGAGAACCTTCCAGGTGGGCAATCATGCCTTTATGGTATTGACCAGACGGAAGCCACTCCTCAGTAAAAGGCATAACAGCCCTATTAGTTTTCCAAAAGGCACCTAAAGACTCAGACCATAAGACACAAGATTCTCTGGTCTGATGAAACCAAGATTGAACTCTTTGTCCTGAATGCCAAGCGTCACATCTGGAGGAAACCTGGCACCATCCCTACGGTGAAACATGGTGGTGGCAGCATCCTGCTGTGGGGATGTATTTCAGCGGCAGGGACTGGGAGACTAGTCAGGATCGAAGGAAAGATGAACGGAGCAAAGTACAGAGAGATCCTTGATGAAAACCAGCTCGAGAGTGACCTGAAAATAGCTGTGCAGCGACGCTCCCCATCCAACCTGACAGAGCTTGAGAGGATCTCCAAAGAATGGGGAGAAACTCCCCAAATACAGGTGTGCCAAGCTTGCAGCGTCAAACCCAAGAAGACTCGAGGCTGTAATCACTGCCAAAGGTGCTTCGACAAAGTACTGAGTAAAAGGTCTGAATACTTGTGTAAATGTTATATTTCTATGAATCTGGTTTTCCTTTGTCATTATGGGGTATTGTGATGTCATTATGGGGTATTGTGATGTCATTATGGGGTATTGTGTGTAGATTGATGGGAAAGAAACGATTATGTAAAAGTGATATTTCCGTATGTATTTTTTTTTTTTTTTTGCTAAAATGTCTAAAACCCCATTTTTGGGGGCTTTGTTGTTGTGTGTAGATTGATGAGGGAAAACAATACATTTTAATCATTTTCCTAATAAGGCTATAACGTATCAAAATGTGGGGAAAGTCCAAGGGGTCTGAATACTTTCTGAACGCACCCTATATGTGTTGTGTCCCAAATGACGCCCTGTAGTTTATAGGGAATACCCTATTACCTATGTAGTCCCATAGTTTATAGGGAGTACCCTGTAGTCCCATAGTTTATAGGGAATGCCCTATTACCTATGTAGTCCCATAGTTTATAGGGAGTACCCTGTAGTCCCATAGTTTATAGGGAATGCCCTATTACCTATGTAGTCCCATAGTTTATAGGGAATACCCTGTAGTCCCATAGTTTATAGGGAATACCCTATTACCTATGTAGTCCCATAGTTTATAGGGAATACCCTGTAGTCCCATAGTTTATTGGGAATACCCTATTACCTATGTAGTCCCATAGTTTATAGGGAATACCCTGTAGTCCCATAGTTTATAGGGAATACCCTATTACCTATGTAGTCCCATAGTTTATAGGGAATACCCTGTAGTCCCATAGTTTATAGGGAATACCCTGTAGTCCCATAGTTTATAGGGAATACCCTGTAGTCCCATAGTTTATAGGGAATACCCTATTACCTACAGTGGGGCAAAAAAGTACTTCGTCAGCCACCAATTGTGCAAGTTCTCCCACTTAAAGAAAATCACATTGTAGGATTTTTAATGAATTTATTTGCAAATGATGGTGGAAAATAAGTATTTAGTCACCTACAAACAAGCAAGATTTCTGGCTCTCACAGACCTGTAACTTCTTCTTTAAGAGGCTCCTCTGTCCTCCACTCGTTACCTGTATTAATGGCACCTGTTTGAACTTGTTATCAGTTTAAAAGTCTGTCCACAACCTCAAACAGTCACACTCCAAACTCCACTATGGCCAAGACCAAAGAGCTGTTAAAGGACACCAGAAACAAAATTGTAGACCTGCACCAGGCTGGGAAGACTGAATCTGCAATAGGTAAGCAGCTTGGTTTGAAGAAATCAACTGTGGGAGCAATTATTAGGAAATGGAAGACATACAAGACCACTGATAATCTCCCTAGTGAATGACCTGCAGAGAGCTGGGACCAAGTAACAAAGCCTACCATCAGTAACACACTACGCCGCCAGGGACTCAAATCCTGCAGTACCAGACGTGTCCCCCTGCTTTATGCCAGTACATGTCCAGGCCCGTCTGAAGTTTGCTAGAGAGCATTTGGATGATCCTGAAGAAGATTGGGAGAATGTCATATGGTCAGATGAAACCAAAATATAACTTTTTGGTAAAAACTCAACTCGTCGTGTTTGGAGAACACAGAATGCTGAGTTGCATCCAAAGAACACCATACCTACTGTGAAGCATGGGGGTGGAAACATCATGCTTTGGGGCTGTTTTTCTGCAAAGGGACCAGGACGACTGATCCGTGTAAAGGAAAGAATGAATGGGGCCATGTATCGTGAGATTTTGAGTGAAATCCTCCTTCCATCAGCAAGGGCATTGAAGATGAAACGTGGATGGGTCTTTCAGCATGACAATGATCCCAAACACACCGCCCGGGCAACTAAGGAGTGGCTTCGTAAGAAGCATTTCAAGGTCCTGGAGTGGCCTAGCCAGTCTCCAGATCTCCCCCCCATAGAAAATCTTTGGAGGGAGTTGAAAGTCCGTGTTGCCCAGCAACAGCCCCAAAACATCACTGCTCTAGAGGAGATATGCATGGAGGAATGGGCCAAAATACCAGCAACAGTGTGTGAAAACCTTGTGAAGACTTACAGAAAACGTTTGACCTCTGTCATTGCCAACAAAGGGTATATAACAAAGTATTGAGATAAACTTTTGTTATTGACCAAATACTTATTTTCCACCATAATTTGCAAATAAATTCATTAAAAATCCTACAATGTGATTTTCTGGATTTTTCCCCCCTCATTTTGTCTGTCATAGTTGAAATGTACCTATGATGAAAATCACAGGCCTATCTCATCTTTTTAAGTGGGAGAACTTGCACAATTGGTGGCTGACTAAATACTTTTTTGCCCCACTGTATGTAGTCCCATAGTTTATCGGGAAGGGTGTAATTTCAGGCGTACCACATACAGTTCTGCTCATTTTTAAACTGGTCAGCATGTTGCACCGTTGAACATTGAGCTGGGCGATATGGACAAAAAGTCCTATTGCGATTATATTTAACTGTTTTTGCTCAACAACACTTTTTTGTGGGGGAGGGGGGTTTATGGACAGTTTACCTTGGTTGGTGGCGGAGCTCTTGACACTTTCTTTCCACCTAGCTAAGATAACTGAGATCTGTATCCTATGATTTAAAAAAGTTAGCTATTTCATCTAACGTATTCAGTAAATGCATTGTTGATATTTTGATGTGCAATCTGTCAAAATAGGATCAAGAATTATCTGATTTTTATTTTGTGGCTTTTCAAAGAAATTTGCCGCCATCTTTGTTTTTCACTGTCCTTTAGACTTTACACCACCTGAGGAAGAAGGGGGGACCACAAAGCACCGAGCTAGATGGCTAACTCTAAATATGAATATGTTGTTAGAATTGCCATCTAGGCTAATTGATTCATCTATCAGTAAATCCACACGGCCTTCGTCAGAGCTCCGATACGTAAAGCTTATTAAATATCGGTGATGCCTATCAAAACATTTCTGTAGCATTGAAGGTCCCCAAGAATACAGTGGCCTCCATCATTCTTAAATGGAAGAAGTTTAGAACCATCAAGACTCTGTACGTAAAACGGCGCCGTTAACTCAACGTTAAGAGAGACATTTTATATACTCACCGAATGTTGTGTAATCGAACTTTCTGTAACTAGAACAACAGTAGTAGGCTGGTGGTGTACTGCTGTGGGAGAATGTTTTCCTGGCACACGTTAGGTCCCTTGATACCAATTGAGCAATGTTTCCATGCCCGGAGAATTCTGGCCGTTCTGTAGTTAGAGGAGGGTCCGACCCCGGTACTAGCTGCATGTACCTAATATAAACTGTACATCATAATGCTTTTGGTAGAAGACTCTGTGTCTAAACTTTCTCTCTCTCTCTCTGTCTCTTTGTCAGGCTCGCTGGCAGCAGGACTTACTCTCTCAGTGGCTGGAGAGAGAGGAGATGAGGCAGAGGGAGGCGGCGGACAGGGAGGACCGGAGGGAGAAGGCCCGTATGGCGCATGAGATCAGGGTACTGACGCTCCTCAGTGGCCTGGCCCAGAACCAGCAGAGACCGAAGCAGACACCACATCACAGCTGCAGCTGTTGCCACCAGTGTAGCAGGGTGGAGGCAGGAGGTGGGGCTGTTGCCGGGGCCTCGACCATCACCAGACATGATGATGGAACTGAGGACAGAGACCAGATGGAATCAGAGGCCTTATAGAAGAAAGGGTTGGATACAGACCTGTGTGTGTGTGTGTAAGAACTCCATGCCTTTCAAAATGTATGTTTAACTTCTTGCTGGAGTGTTTGGCCTACATGAAATAAATGTGTTTTTTTCATTAATTTGTTAATTGTTTAATTAATTAACTCTTGACATTAAGGGTTCAGTGGTCTGAGTGAAACAACTGAAATTCAGTATTATTCTCTCAAGCTTTTTTTTTTTTTTTACAATACATTTTTTATCGGTGAAGGTGTTCGATTTGGTTCTCTTGATCTGGTGTTCGGAAACTCATCTGTTCTGTTTACTTTGCTGACAGTTTTGGTTTCGTTAGATACCTACTGAACACACCCCAAGAATGTATGGGTGTTCCTGTTGAAAAGGTCTATCGGTCTTCTCAGGCACCCTGTTTTAGGAAGTCACCGTCATCAGGGCTACTGTCAACATCACCGTCATCAGGGCTACTGTCAACATCATCATCATCAGGGCTACTGTCAACATCATCATCAGGGCTACTGTCAACATCATCATCAGGGCTACTGTCAACATCATCATCAGGGCTACTGTCAACATCATCATCAGGGCTACTGTCAACATCATCATCAGGGCTACTGTCAACATCATCATCAGGGCTACTGTCAACATCATCAGGGCTACTGTCAACATCATCAGGGCTACTGTCAACATCATCATCATCAGGGCTACTGTCAACATCATCATCATCAGGGCTACTGTCAACATCATCATCATCAGGGCTACTGTCAACATCATCATCATCATCAGGGCTACTGTCATCATCATCATCAGGGCTACTGTCAACATCATCAGGGTTACTGTCAACATCATCATCAGGGCTACTGTCATCATCATCATCAGGGCTACTGTCATCATCATCAGGGCTACTGTCAACATCATCATCACTGTCAACATCATCATCATCAGGGCTACTGTCAACATCATCAGGGTTACTGTCAACATCATCATTAGGGCTACTGTCAACATCATCATTAGGGCTACTGTCAACATCATCATCAGGGCTACTGTCAACATCATCAGGGCTACTGTCAACATCATCATCAGGGCTACTGTCAACATCATCAGGGCTACTGCAGCATTTCTCATGGTAAATAGACATGTTGATGGCTAGTTGAATAGGCAGGTGGGTGTGAGGGGAGGTTAGCTATTTACTACAGGGCTGCCAAGAATGAAACGTTGGAGGGTTGAGGTCAATTCACTGTCAACTCGGGCACTCCGGGAGATGTATTTATTTATATAGGCAAGTCAGTTAAGAACAAATTCTTATTTTCAATGACGGCCTTAATCCCATTTCTAACTGCCTGTTCAGGGGCAGAGTGACAGATTTGTACCTTGTCAGCTCTGGGATTCGAACTTGCAACCTTTCGGTTACTAGTCCAACACTCTAACCAGTAGGCTACCCTGCCGCCTCTACACTCTAACCACTAGGCTACCCTGCCACCTCTACACTCTAACCACTAGGCTACCCTGCCACCTCTACACTCTAACCACTAGACTACCTGCCTCCTCTACACTCTCTAACCACTAGGCTACCCTGCCGCCTCTACACTCTAACCACTAGGCTACCCTGCCGCCTCTACACTCTAACCACTAGGCTACCCTGCCGCCTCTACACTCTAACCACTAGGCTACCCTGCCGCCTCTACACTCTAACCACTAGGCTACCCTGCCGCCTCTACACTCTAACCACTAGGCTACCCTGCCGCCTCTACACTCTAACCACTAGGCTACCCTGCCGCCTCTACACTCTAACCACTAGGCTACCCTGCCGCCTCTACACTCTAACCACTAGGCTACCCTGCCACCTCTACACTCTAACCACTAGGCTACCCTGCCACCTCTACACTCTAACCACTAGGCTACCCTGCCGCCTCTACACTCTAACCACTAGGCTACCCTGCCGCCTCTACACTCTAACCACTAGGCTACCCTGCCGCCTCTACACTCTAACCACTAGGCTACCCTGCCGCCTCTACACTCTAACCACTAGGCTACCCTGCCGCCTCTACACTCTAACCACTAGGCTACCCTGCCGCCTCTACACTCTAACCACTAGGCTACCCTGCCTCCTCTACACTCTAACCACTAGGCTACCCTGCCGCCTCTACACTCTAACCACTAGGCTACCCTGCCTCCTCTACACTCTAACCACTAGGCTACCCTGCCACCTCTACACTCTAACCACTAGGCTACCCTGCCACCTCTACACTCTAACCACTAGGCTACCCTGCCTCCTCTACACTCTAACCACTAGGCTACCCTGCCGCCTCTACACTCTAACCACTAGGCTACCCTGCCGCCTCTACACTCTAACCACTAGGCTACCCTGCCGCCTCTACACTCTAACCACTAGGCTACCCTGCCGCCTCTACACTCTAACCACTAGGCTACCCTGCCGCCTCTACACTCTAACCACTAGGCTACCCTGCCGCCTCTACACTCTAACCACTAGGCTACCCTGCCGCCTCTACACTCTAACCACTAGGCTACCCTGCCGCCTCTACACTCTAACCACTAGGCTACCCTGCCGCCTCTACACTCTAACCACTAGGCTACCCTGCCGCCTCTACACTCTAACCACTAGGCTACCCTGCCGCCTCTACACTCTAACCACTAGGCTACCCTGCCACCTCTACACTCTAACCACTAGGCTACCCTGCCGCACTGCCACGAAATCACAAGAGATTTGACTGATCTTGTATTTTTTTTAACTGAGTGTTTTTCCTATTTGTCCTGAATTATTCATATTAAAAAGTGACATTCCAGTCTCCCTTTTCATGTCATTTAACACCTGATCTACTGAACAAAAGGCGCATCTCAATAGGCAGTACAGGCTAGTCATAACGTAGCGCAAGTGTGGGGGGGGTTTCCTCTTTTGTTCCTCAAGCAATGGGAGGCTGATGACATCACAACTTTCCATCAAACCAACTCCTTAAACTTTGCAGTTGTCAAAAAAAAAAACACGATTTGTCTCAGAAAATAGTTTGTTACCCTTTTTAAGTGTGTGTACTGTACTGTATTTAAACTTGGGATATCGCTTTTCAACAGGAAAAGTTCAATAATCTCTGGAGTACATCTTTACGTTCATCCTGGTGGTTGTGAGGAGGACCAACTTATCTGAATGACTCTCAATGGGAGAAATACGTTGGTGGACAGCAAGAGATGATGATTCAACCCTATCCAGAAAATGTCCATCCTTTTTCACGGACAAAAAAAGTTTGTATGAATGTAACTTTTGACGGACCGACAGATATGTTAGCCAATTAGAAAAGAGCAGCACGCACACTGACCAATGAGAAAAGAGCAGTGCGCACACTGACCAATTAGAAAAGAGCAGTGCGCACACTGGCCAATTAGGAAAGAGCAGCACGCACACTGGCCAATTAGAAAAGAGCAGCACGCACACTGACCAATTAGCAGCATGCACACTGACCAATTAGAAAAGAGCAGCACGCACACTGACCAATTAGCAGCATGCACACTGACCAATTAGCAGCATGCACACTGACCAATTAGCAGCATGCACACTGACCAATTAGAAAAGAGCAGTGCGCACACTGACCAATTAGAAAAGAGCAGTGCGCACACTGACCAATTAGAAAAGAGCAGTGCGCACACTGACCAATTAGAAAAGAGCAGTGCGCACACTGACCAATTAGAAAAGAGCAGCACGCACACTGACCAATTAGAAAAGAGCAGTGCGCACACTGACCAATTAGAAAAGAGCAGCACGCACACTGACCAATTAGAAAAGAGCAGCACGCACACTGACCAATTAGCAGCATGCACACTGACCAATTAGGAAAGAGCAGCACGCACACTGACCAATTAGCAGCATGCACACTGACCAATTAGGAAAGAGCAGCACGCACACTGACCAATTAGCAGGATGCACACTGACCAATTAGGAAAGAGCAGCACGCACACTGACCAATTAGCAGCATGCACACTGGCCAATTAGGAAAGAGCAGCACGCACACTGACCAATTAGCAGCATGCACACTGACCAATGAGAAAAGAGCAGCACACACACTTGACCAATGAGAAAAGAGCAGCACGCACACTTGACCAATGAGAAAAGAGCAGCACGCACACTTGACCAATGAGAAAAGAATGAATCCCATTTCTAACTTGGTATCCGTTCTCAACTTGCCAGTGTGGCGGCAGACTTAAGGTCTTAACTTTACACAGGAAGAACGATGGAACGTAGTATACAGTCCGGTTCAAAAGCCCAGGCACACAACAGGATGTAGAACTACGTGTGAAAACAACTGTTTTTGTTTGTTTCACTGCCGTACTGTGTTGGATCTTGTTCAGCCATCTTGTTTCAAGAGGACCACAATGGAAATAAGTCCCAGTCTTTATTGTGTGTTATCCTCCATGATTTTATTCATGTGAAGGTTTCCTCCAGATGTGAAGCTTTGCATTCAAGCCAAAGAGTTCAATATTGGTTTCATCAGACCAGAGAATCATGTTTCTCATGGTCTGAGAATCCTTTAGGTGCCTTTTGGCAAACTCCAAGCGGGCTGTCATGGGCCTTTTACTGAGGAGTGGTTTCCATCTGGCCACTACCATAAAGGCCTGAGTACTGGAGTGCTGCAGAGATGGTTGTCCTTCTGGAAGGTTCTCTCATCTCCACAGAGGAACACCTAGAGCTCTATCAGAGTGACCATCAGGTTCTTGGCCACCTCCCTGACCAAAGCCCTTCTCCCCGGACTGCTCAGTTTTGCCGGGCGGCCATCTCTAGGAAGGGTCTTGGTGGATCCAAACTCTTCTTGTGCCCCGACACAATCCTGTCTCGTAGCTCTACGGTCAATTCCTTCAACCTCACGGATAGTTGTTTTTTTGCTCTGACATGCACTGTCAACTGTGGGACCTTATATAGACAGGTGTGTTGCCTTTCCAAATCATGTCCAATCAATTACATTTACCACAGGTTGGACTCCAGTCAAGTTGGAGAAACATCTCAAGGAATGATCAATGGAAACAGGATGCACCTGAGCTGAATTTCGAGTCTCATATCAAAAGGGTCTGAATACTTATGTAAATAAGGTGCTTCTGTTTTCTATTTTTAATACATTTGCCAACATGTCTGCACGGTAGTAATAACCCATGGGTAGTAAACAGCCTGTCATGCCATCTGCAAATCCCATAGGCTAGCACACACAAAAGTGCCTAAAATGCTTCGTTATTCATGTTTGGATAAATTACACTAAACTATATTTTGCCGGTGCTTGTTTCAACAACTTTCACATAAAATTATTTCAACAATGAATGAATGTCACAACTGTTTAGTCCCCAGAAAACATTGCTTTGAGACACCATTCACGACAGTTTATTATTGGATCCCTACAATGGTAATGACATGCGTGTGTTCAAGGATTTTCTCATTTATTATCGCATATCATCATGCGTAAAATTGCAAGAAGAGCGTTCGTTTTGCATGGACCATTGCCCCGGGTGGGTAAAGAGTTCACTTGAGGACCAATGGAAAAGTCTAAAATGTACACACTCCTCACACCCGGGGCACAGGGCCATGCAAAACGAACTTGCTCATTGACAAGTGAGCGAGTCCCCCTGCAAGCTCATTCTCGTCTCTGATTGGCTGGCCTGCGGGTATCGTCAAGTCATTAGTCGACTTTCCCGGTTTCTCCAGCTCAAACAAAGTCAACACGTTTGGAGTGAGGATCTCCGCTGCGCAGTCTCGCTGCAATATGACTGTGGATCATTGTGTGTTATATTAAGAACTCCGTCAAGCCTTGTGAAAACCGTGAATACACGTTCCTTCTACTCGTGATTTTGCAAGTGGATATGCTGAATGTAAGGGCAGAGGAAACCTGCGGCTGAATATCAGTAGAAGCTCACAGGTTTCATTGGAGAAAGTGCTCGTTTTTATTCTCGTGGGAAAGATATATTAAGGATTCTGCAGGTACTTATTCTGAGGTGAGATATTTTCCTTTTTATTGTCTACTCTGGTGTAAATATTGGGATTTTATCCATTTGCTTTAGAGTTTAGTTTGGGAATAATTTCAACCCGTATTGTATGACTATCACAATATGCCTAGGTGTTCTGTGCGCTCTGAGAGGACGGCGATGTGTGCAGTCTACTGTGTCGGTTGCTGCTCCTGGGGGGGGGTATTTTGCGTTCTTTTTATTTGGATTCATTCTTTGTGCTTTGATGAATATACGGAATAGATTTGTGGCCTAATAAATGAACATTAAAAAAAATAGTTGTCAAACCCAGTGGTTTTCAGTGTACCATCAACTCATTCCTTTCCCTCTGCCCAGAGTACCCATGAAGTACCCCCTCTTGAGTCTTCTCAATTACCCCTGTGGGTAGACTAAGTACCCCCAGGGGTCCTAGTATCCCTCGTTGGGAACCACTGGTCAACAACCCATGGGACCTAGGTAGGTTGTATGCTATGCTAGTATGATTTGACTAAAACACACAACAGTCACTTCTTCTGTCTACTGCAATGACTGGCTATGCGGAAACAGGTTGATGGTATTGTTGCTGTATTTAAGTGTTTTCCTCACTAAAGCGCAGAATGTACTTTATAACGGGACCTGTTTTCTAACATGATATCGTTTACATTACTACCGAGGTGGTTTGTTTTTATTTACCTCCTCATCAGGGTCCCTTCCATGGCCTTTTCTTAACTACAAGGTTTAGTAAAAAAAAAAAAATCGATATAGATAGCCCCTAGATAGGTTTCCCTTAGCCCCCATCCCAGACTTCAGCCGGTGAACCAACAATATCTAGTTCTTAATCTCCGATTCTATTTCTTAATGCTGTAGGTGAGTGACATTCTTCATGCTTTACATTATTTAACTAAGGGTGGGGGGCTGTTTATTTAGGCTCCTCCAAGAATCCCCTTCTCGTCCCTATTCTCTCCCCCTCATCTCGCTTCGCTCTCTCCATTTCAATGTTAATGTATGGGCTTTATTGGCATGGGAAACATATATGTTTATATTGCCAAAGCGAGTGAAATAGATGAATACACATGAAACAGTAAACGTTACGCTTACAAAAGTCCCCAGCATAATAAAGACATTTCCAAAATGTCATTATGTCTATATAGAGTGTTGTATATATTCTCCTCTCTTTCATTTCCAAGGACTTTACATTGGAGTTTTGTTTTTCACTTTCTCGGGGGAATCCCTACTGTTGACCAATCATTTTGAAATGTCTTTTTATTATTCTAGGAACTTTTGTAAGCGTAACGTTTACTGTTGAATGTCTATTAATCTATTTAACTTGTTTTGGCAATATAAACATATATGTTTCCCATGCCAATAAAGCCCATACATTAACATTCACCGGTTGCCCTTTACACAAATCTTGCTGTTGTGATCTCGCTGTGATCTCGCGGGTATTTCGGCTGATACGGGAGTTAAATCAACATTGGATTTTGTTTTCGTGTTCTTTGTGTCTCTGTGTAATAATCTGAAGGAAAATGTGTCTCTAAAGGCGTTTGCATATATTATGACGACATTTTGTGACGTTTCTCTTCGTGTTGGACTTCGGGTGTTTTTCACTGTTCGGCGACACAGCATTTTTCTTTATGGGGGCACAGTAGGGATTCTACTATAAAGTCTTTTGTCGTTCAACGAGAGACTGGTTTTAATCCACTTTTTTTTTTAAATTATTATTGAAAAACACTGCACCAAACATCTTAGTTAGAGGCAACTAAGATCTCTTTTGGCAAAAACGTCAAAAATGAATGACAGATTTCTTGAGTAATCTTAGATTAAATTAGACTATGTTGAGGAAGTGTATACTGGCTATGGCGTCTTATAATAGACAAAATATTATTTCCACTTTTTTTTCTCATTTTTTTTAAAAGGGGATGTGCGGTTTGGCTAGCCGAATTGGGATGCATTAATATGGTCATACATTTGGCAGGTTGTTAGGAAGTGCAGCTCAGTTTCCACCTCATTTTGCGGACAGTGTGCACATAGCCTGTTTTCTCTTGAGAGCCAGGTCTGCATTCAGCTGCCTCTCAATAGCAAGGCTATGCTCACTGAGTTTGTACATAGTCAACGCTTTCATTCATTTTGGGTCAGTCACAGTGGTCAGATATTCTGCCACGGTCTACTCTCTGTTTAGGGCCAAACCTCTCTCTCCCTGCATGAGTCCACCCAGGCCTGAGGCGTGGGAATAGGATTTCCTGTGTACTGTTTTACAGCCCAGGATAACTGATGGTCTCACCGTCAGTGACTGAAGTCTGCAATAAACAAAAAACACTACAGTGAATACTGTAGTATTGACAATATACTATAGTATAAATACTTGAGTAAACAAAATAGTAGTGTATACTGCAGTAATTACTGTAGCTTTTGTTCTATCATCTTTTACATAGAAGTGAGGTCTTTTTCCTTCAGGAAACCTACTGGAGAAATACAAAACGAGCACATTTTCCATAACCTATAGGTAGTTAGTGAGGTAGGTAGGTAGGTAGGTAGTGAGGTAGGTAGGTAGGTAGGTAGTGAGGTAGGTAGTGAATTAGGTAGGTAGGTAGGTAGGTAGTGAATTAGGTAGGTAGGTAGGTAGGTAGGTAGTGAGGTAGCTAGGTAAGTGAGGTAGGTAGGTAGGTAGTGGGATAGGTAGGTAGGTAGGTAGGTAGGTAGTGAGGTAGATAGATAGGTAGGTAGGTAGGTAGGTAGATAGATAGATAGATAGATAGATAGATAGAGATAGTGAGGTAGGTAGATAGATAGATAGAGATAGTGAGGTAGGTAGGTAGGTAGATAGATAGATAGATAGATAGATAGGTGTATAGGAGATGAGAATGTGCAGGGTAGTACTTCCATATCATGGCCTATGACAAGGATAGGGGCGGCAGGGTAACCTAGTGGTTAGAGTGGAGGGGCGGAGGGGCGGCAGGGTAACCTAGTGGTTAGAGTGGAGGGGCGGAGGGGCGGCAGGGTAACCTAGTGGTTAGAGCGGGAGGGGCGGCAGGGTAACCTAGTGGTTAGAGTGGAGGGGCGGCAGGGTAGCCTAGTGGTTAGAGTGGAGGGGCGGCAGGGTAACCTAGTGGTTAGAGTGGAGGGGCGGCAGGTAGCCTAGTGGTTAGAGTTTGAGGGGCGGCAGGTAGCCTAGTGGTTAGAGTGGAGGGGCGGCAGGGTAACCTAGTGGTTAGTGTTGGACTAGTAACCGGAAGGTTGCCAGTTCAAACCCCCGAGCTGCCAAGGTACAAATCTGTCGTTCTGCCCCTGAACAAGGCAGTTAACCCACTGTCCCTAGGCCGTCATTGAAAATAAGAATTTGTTCTTAACTGACTTGCCTAGTAAAATAAAGGTTAAATAAAAAACAATAAATTAAATTGAATCGGTTGTTTTTAAGACTGCCACACGACATCACGACTCATGGCGTCATCAGGTGGCGTGTGATAATGACTGGGCGGAGTGTAGTGCCAAGGAATGACTGGGCGGAGTGTAGTGCCAAGGAATGACTGGGCGGAGTGTAGTGCCAAGGAATGACTGGGCACAGATTGGTGTAAACATAGGAATAGGAAACACGTGGTTATGTTTATTTTTAAGTCATGGCTATTACCGTACTGCTATTTATAAACCAGACAGTCGTTTGTATTTGTGCGTAGGAATTAGTTTGGATTTGCCTGGTTAAATGAAGATGTCAACATGTAGTAAATGTGTTAACTCATGAATATATAATACCGTATATACTGTACCATATATACCTTATGTCAACATGTAGTAAATGTGTTAATATATATATACCGTATATACCTTCTGTGTTTGTATTATTTATTACTTTAGTCATTGAATGATCGTTGTGTTTTTTTTTTTTTTTTTTAAACACACAGCCAGCGAAGTTACTATCTAAACCAGCCGTCCGTATATATCTGGTGTCAATCTGTTCCTTTTGTTCATGCTTGCTTTGCTCTAACACACACACACACACACACACACACACACACACACACACACACACACACACACACACACACACTACACACACACACACACACACACACACACATACCAAGTGGCAAGGCTTAAACAATCCAAACAGCAGTGTGCTAAAGTTAGCCTTTGTTTCAGCTGAGGCGTTGACACATTGGCTCGTATATAGTCTCACGATCTCCATCTTACCGCCAGAGAGAGACACATGGTGCAACAGATGCTACTCTCTCCATTCTGATGTAAATCACTGTGGTGTGTTCTCACTCAAGGAGATGGGATGTGTGTATGTGTATGGATGAGGGAGTGTGTGTGTGTGTGTGTGTACGGATGAGGGAGTTGTGTGTGTGTGTGTGTGTGTGTGTGTGTACGGATGAGGGAGTTGTGTGTGTGTATGGATGAGGGAGTTGTGTGTGTGTATGGATGAGGGAGTTGTGTGTGTGTGTATGGATGAGGGAGTGTGTGTGTGTGTGTATGGATGAGGGAGTTGTGTGTGTGTGTGTGTGGATGAGGGAGTGTGTGTGTGTATGGATGAGGGAGTGTGTGTGTGTGTACGGATGAGGGAGTTGTGTGTGTGTGTATGGATGAGGGAGTTGTGTGTGTACGGATGAGGGAGTTGTGTGTGTGTGTGTGTGTGTGTGGATGAGGGAGTTGTGTGTGTGTGTGCGGATGAGGGAGTGTGTGTGTGCGGATGAGGGAGTTGTGTGTGTGTGTGTGTACGGATGAGGGAGTTGTGTGTGTGTGTGTGTGTGTACGGATGAGGGAGTTGTGTGTGTGTGTGTGCGTGCGTGTGTAGGGAGTGGAGAATGATAAATCCCATCTATGGCTTGTGTCTACGACCCACCCATCACACACCCCTCTCCTTCCCTGGCACTCGGGACGACATAAATACACTTCCTGAATAGAGGCAACGGCGTCTTTTTGTAACTCTGGTTTGTCGGCCAAAGCCAAAGGGGAAAATTTATGGAGGTTTTTTGGACAAAGTCCGAAAACAAGGTTTTGTTCTACCACATCATCTTCACCAGTCACTTTTTGGGAATTTGAAGAATTGATTTAATAATATATATATATATTTTAAAGTACATAAAGGCTTTATAATTCATAAAGACCATGTTAACTGACTGATATTATCTCATGCAACAAAAGGTAAAGGTGATGAATGGTAGTCTAGTGGTTAGAGTGTAGAGGTGGCAGGGTAGCCTAGTGGTTAGAGTGTAGAGGCGGCAGGGTAGCCTAGTGGTTAGAGTGTAGAGGAGGCAGGGTAGCCTAGTGGTTAGAGTGTAGAGGTGGCAGGGTAGCCTAGTGGTTAGAGTGTAGAGGAGGCAGGGTAGCCTAGTGGTTAGAGTGTAGAGGTGGTAGGGTAGTCTAGTGGTTAGAGTGTAGAGGAGGCAGGGTAGCCTAGTGGTTAGAGTGTAGAGGTGGTAGGGTAGTCTAGTGGTTAGAGTGTAGAGGTGGTAGGGTAGTCTAGTGGTTAGAGTGTAGAGGTGGTAGGGTAGTCTAGTGGTTAGAGTGTAGAGGCGGTAGGGTTGCCTAGTGGTTAGAGTGTAGAGGCGGTAGGGTAGCCTAGTGGTTAGAGTGTAGAGGCGGCAGGGTAGCCTAGTGGTTAGAGTGTAGAGGTGGGAGGGTAACCTAGTGGTTAGAGTGTAGAGGTGGGAGGGTAGCCTAGTGGTTAGAGTGTAGAGGTGGGAGGGTAGCCTAGTGGTTAGAGTGTAGAGGTGGTAGGGTAGTCTAGTGGTTAGAGTGTAGAGGCGGCAGGGTAGCCTAGTGGTTAGAGTGTAGAGGCGGCAGGGTAGCCTAGTGGTTAGAGTGTAGAGGCGGCAGGGTAGCCTAGTGGTTAGAGTGTAGAGGCGGCAGGGTAGCCTAGTGGTTAGAGGTAGAGGCGGCAGGGTAGCCTAGTGGTTAGAGTGTAGAGGCGGCAGGGTAGCCTAGTGGTTAGAGTGTAGAGGCGGCAGGGTAGCCTAGTGGTTAGAGTGTAGAGGTGGCAGGGTAGCCTAGTGGTTAGAGTGTAGAGGTGGCAGGGTAGCCTAGTGGTTAGAGTGTAGAGGTGGTAGGGTAGTCTAGTGGTTAGAGGTAGAGGCGGCAGGGTAGCCTAGTGGTTAGAGTGTAGAGGAGGCAGGGTAGCCTAGTGGTTAGAGTGTAGAGGCGGCAGGGTAGCCTAGTGGTTAGAGTGTAGAGGAGGCAGGGTAGCCTAGTGGTTAGAGTGTAGAGGTGGCAGGGTAGCCTAGTGGTTAGAGTGTAGAGGCGGCAGGGTAGTCTAGTGGTTAGAGTGTAGAGGTGGCAGGGTAGCCTAGTGGTTAGAGTGTAGAGGCGGCAGGGTAGTCTAGTGGTTAGAGTGTAGAGGTGGCAGAGTAGCCTAGTTGTTAGAGTGTAGAGGTGGCAGGGTAGCCTAGTGGTTAGAGTGTAGAGGAGGTAGGTAGCCTAGTGGTTAGAGTGTAGAGGAGATAGGTAGCCTAGTGGTTAGAGTGTAGAGGAGATAGGTAGCCTAGTGGTTAGAGTGTAGAGGAGGCAGGGTAACCTAGTGGTTAGAGTGTAGAGGAGATAGGTAGCCTAGTGGTTAGAGTGTAGAGGAGGCAGGGTAACCTAGTGGTTAGAGTGTAGAGGTGGCAGAGTAGCCTAGTGGTTAGAGTGTAGAGGCGGCAGGGTAGCCTAGTGGTTAGAGTGTAGAGGAGATAGGTAGCCTAGTGGTTAGAGTGTAGAGGAGATAGGTAGCCTAGTGGTTAGAGTGTAGAGGAGGCAGGGTAGCCTAGTGGTTAGAGTGTAGAGGAGGCAGGGTAGCCTAGTGGTTAGAGTGTAGAGGAGGCAGGGTAGCCTAGTGGTTAGAGTGTAGAGGAGATAGGTAGCCTAGTGGTTAGAGTGTAGAGGAGGCAGGGTAACCTAGTGGTTAGAGTGTAGAGGTGGCAGAGTAGCCTAGTGGTTAGAGTGTAGAGGCGGCAGGGTAGCCTAGTGGTTAGAGTGTAGAGGCGGCAGGGTAGCCTAGTGGTTAGAGTGTAGAGGTGGCAGGGTAGCCTAGTGGTTAGAGTGTAGAGGCGGCAGGGTAGCCTAGTGGTTAGAGTGTAGAGGCGGCAGGGTAGCCTAGTGGTTAGAGTGTAGAGGGGGCAGGGTGGCCTAGTGGTTAGAGTGTAGAGGAGGCAGGGTAGCCTAGTGGTTAGAGTGTAGAGAGGTACCCTAGTGGTTAGAGTGTAGAGGGGGCAGGGTAACCTAGTGGTTAGAGTGTAGAGGGGCAGGGTAACCTAGTGGTTAGAGGTAGAGGAGGTAGGTAGCCTAGTGGTTAGAGTGTAGAAGGGTAGTCTAGTGGTTAGAGTGTAGAGGGGGCAGGGTAGCCTAGTGGTTAGAGTGTAGAGGCGGCAGGGTAGCCTAGTGGTTAGAGTGTAGAGGGGGCAGGGTAACCTAGTGGTTAGAGTGTAGAGGCGGCAGGGTAGTCTAGTGGTTAGAGTGTAGAGGGGGCAGGGAGTGGTTAGAGTGTAGGGGCGGCAGGGTAGCCTAGTGGTTAGAGTGTAGGGGCGGCAGGGTAGCCTAGTGGTTAGAGTGTAGAGGTGGCAGGTAGCCTAGTGGTTAGGTGTAGAGGTGGCAGGTAGCCTAGTGGTTAGAGTGTAGAGGCGGCAGGGTAGCCTAGTGGTTAGAGTGTAGAGGTGGCAGGTAGCCTAGTGGTTAGAGTGTAGAGGTGGCAGGTAGTCTAGTGATTAGAGTGTAGGGCGGCAGGGTAGCCTAGTGGTTAGAGTGTAGGGTGGCAGGGTAGCCTAGTGGTTAGAGTGTAGGGGCGGCAGGGTAGCCTAGTGGTTAGAGTGTAGAGGTGGCAGGGCCAGTGGTTAGAGTGTAGAGGAGGCAGGTAGCCTAGTGGTTAGAGTGTAGAGGTGGCAGGTAGCCTAGTGGTTAGAGTGTAGAGGTGGCAGGGTAGCTAGTGGTTAGGGTAGGGGCGGCAGGGTAGCCTAGTGGTTAGAGTGTAGAGGTGGCAGGTAGCCTAGTGGTTAGGGTAGAGGAGGCAGGGTAGCCTAGTGGTTAGAGTGTAGAGGCGGCAGGGTAGCCTAGTGGTTAGAGTGTAGAGGAGATAGGTAGCCTAGTGGTTAGAGTGTAGAGGAGATAGGTAGCCTAGTGGTTAGAGTGTAGAGGAGGCAGGGTAGCCTAGTGGTTAGAGTGTAGAGGAGGCAGGGTAGCCTAGTGGTTAGAGTGTAGAGAGATAGGTAGCCTAGTGGTTAGAGGTAGAGGAGGCAGGGTAACCTAGTGGTTAGAGTGTAGAGGCGGCAGAGTAGCCTAGTGGTTAGAGTGTAGAGGCGGCAGGGTAGCCTAGTGGTTAGAGTGTAGAGGCGGCAGGGTAGCCTAGTGGTTAGAGTGTAGAGGCGGCAGGGTAGCCTAGTGGTTAGAGTGTAGAGGCGGCAGGGTAGCCTAGTGGTTAGAGTGTAGAGGCGGCAGGGTAGCCTAGTGGTTAGAGTGTAGAGGCGGCAGGGTAGCCTAGTGGTTTAGGGTAGCCTAGTGGTTGTAGAGGCGGCAGGGTAGCCTAGTGGTTAGAGTGTAGAGGCGGCAGGGTAGCCTAGTGGTTAGAGTGTAGAGGGGGCAGGGTGGCCTAGTGGTTAGAGGTAGAGGCGGCAGGGTGGCCTAGTGGTTAGAGTGTAGAGGCGGCAGGGTGGCCTAGTGGTTAGAGTGTAGAGGAGGCAGGGTGGCCTAGTGGTTAGAGTGTAGAGGTGGCAGGGTGGTCTAGTGGTTAGAGTGTAGAGGTGGCAGGGTAGCCTAGTGGTTAGAGTGTAGAGGCGGCAGGGTACCCTAGTGGTTAGAGTGTAGAGGGGGCAGGGTAACCTAGTGGTTAGAGTGTAGAGGGGGCAGGGTAACCTAGTGGTTAGAGTGTAGAGGAGGTAGGTAGCCTAGTGGTTAGAGTGTAGAGGCGGCAGGGTAGTCTAGTGGTTAGAGTGTAGAGGGGGCAGGGTAACCTAGTGGTTAGAGTGTAGAGGCGGCAGGGTAGCCTAGTGGTTAGAGTGTAGAGG